>NW_003303553.1:161120-165013 GCF_000142945.1 Phytophthora infestans T30-4 | reverse complement strand
CCCCTGGCTCTCCTACCTCGAATGGATCCACTTCTGCGTCACCTTCCTTCGGATCCACCCGTTTCGGGCTCCGGTATTCGGGTGAACCCATAGAGGGCGTTATCGATCAGACATTGGTAGATCTGGGGTGCGTTCTTCAATCCAAACGGCATCCGGTTCCACTCGAACAGTCCAAACGGTGTGATGAATGCGGATATCGCGCGAGCTCGATCCGTCATAGTAACTACCCAAAAACCGCTGGCCATGTCAAGAGAGCAGTACCAGAGTACCTTATCCAAATCTTTCAACAGCTCATTGATTAGAGGCATCGGATACACCATCAATCGAGTCAGACCGTTAACCAGCCGGTAATCAATGCACAGACGTATATCCACCCCGTTCTTCTTGATGATGATTACCACTGGAGATGCCCACTGGGATGTTGAGAAACTGATGATCTTGGCTTGCAGCAGGCCCTTAATCAGATCCGATAGTTTTTCTCGGAACTGAGGCGCCACCTTCCTCACCCTCTGAGCAATCGGTTTCGCGTCGCCGACATCGATGTCACATTTGACTCCGCGGGCAGCGGGCGGTAAACGCATTTCCTTTACCAATCAGCAGATGTCGGCTCTCCCAGATTTTCTGACGCAGACGATCCACTTTCAGCAGGGTTCATTCGCCCCCGGGATCCACTTGGATATCGTCAATCGTAACCTCTTCTGTGGTCGGTGGTACCTCCGGGATCACCGCCATGCCTTCTCCCAGATCCTCGGCGTGTAGATCCCCGCCTTCATGGTAACAAACTTGCTCATCTTCCGTCTTCGTAGGATCCACCATTGGATCCAAACACCGCGGCCCTCTTTCGCCTGGCAGTCCTTCTGCCTTCGGGGAATCAGGTACCCTGGTATCAGGGAAACCAACAGTTGGATCTAGTCGGTCCTCTAACGAGTTTAAGCCCGACGGTTCTGGTTTGACTAGTGTTGCCACTCTCAATAAGGATCCAGGCACTTTATTCAATGGAAAGCTTGGATCCACTTGTGGATCAGCAGGATCCGGCTGTTCGGCTTTAACCCTCTGCAATCCTTCAACCACCGACCCTGCGTTATCTAAGGGCCGACTCTGGTGATCGTCCCCCGTCGTGGATCCAACCTCCATTGCTTGGATCTCGACCCGTCGATCCCTCTGCAGGATCTTTCGCGGAGTTGGATATGAAGGCCGATCCACCAAGGGGCCAGTTGGCTCCGCCGGGAGCTCCACCTCTCCGAGGGATTCGATCTCGGTAGTCGCCTCGTACACCAGATTCTGCCATTCTTTGTAGCGGCGGGATCCCGATGACACATATCCAGGTCGCCTAGGGATACCGTCCTTCGCTAACCATCGCCCGATCTCCTCATAATGGTCCAGTAATAGTCTCTTATCGCTGACGTTCGTGACCTGGAGGTATTGTGATCGACCTGGCCCCTGGATTACGGTAGGTACCCATTTCTCGCCCCGAGTGACCCATAGTTTCTCATGTTCCACCCCCTTAAACCGATCTGGCAGTGCCCAAGACTCTCCGGGCTCGATCCAGGTCGTCTTATCTGTCCTTATGATCTTCATCGTCGCCCCGTACAACGGTCGCCGTCCACTGAGCTGGATCCGCATCTCGTCCGGGAAACACAGTGTCCCATCCGCTAGATCCAACCTCACTCCGGCTGGTACCATGAAGTCCATCCCGAGGATGGCGTCTTGACCAGCGAGGTCTCTAACCCAAATATCGAATCAGTATACCAAACACCCTGCCAGCGTGATCTTGATCCGCGCTCTCCCATTCGTACGGTACACGCCTTCACCAATCCCAACACAGTCTTGGATCCGACTTCCATCCACTTGGCACCCAACCTTACGAGCAAAGGTGGTATCTAGTATAGACACCTCGGCACCACTATATAGGAGTAGGATTGCTTTTTCATTGTTGATCTTGCCCCCTACCTTGGCTTGTCTGAACCACTTTCCTGGGGCGTGGTACTTCCAGTATCCACGGGACTCCCCGGTTAGCAGATCCATGGATCCAACATCCTCAGATCCACGGGATCCAGTGACCTCACCCTTGGGAGGCTCAAACCATCGACCATGTTGGCGCTTCTCCCAATAACCACGTGCCTCTCCCCTTTGTAGATCCAGGGTTGAAGAGACTTCGAATCTGGCAAACTCATCCACTTGGCGCAAACTAGAGATCTTGGCAACTGACACTTCATGTAGATCACGTGTATTATTGACTGGATCTAGGGTCCTGCTACCTGGATCTAGCGATGGCTTGTTCACAAATGCATAAATGCAGTACCTAGAACGCTCGGCTCGTACCGGATTCAAACCCGGCGAGCGTCCTAGTTTAACATCTTCTCGGCCACCTCTGGCAACATCCCTCGGTGCTTGGCTGGATCAAACCATTGGCGGATCTGGTTGTAGAATTCTTCCATCGGGCACTTGCCGACGTCGTGAATCTCGCCACACCCGCGACACACGTAGAAGCAATGATCCCCGGGATGACCTTTCTTGCCACACTTCTCACAGACCAGATGTTTCCAGCATCCAGATTCAGTGTGTTTCCGGGATCCGCACTGTGAACACCTGACTTGTGCTGCCCCGTCCATGAGATCTCGGGATCTGTACATCCCACGGTCCCCGGGTACGGTCTCCCCCGGTCGAGCGTTGTCTCCTGTCTTCGCCGTTCGATCGTTGGATGCAGTGAGACAGACCCGACGGTAATCTTCAGGGTCGAAGTCCGAACCGTCGGATCCTGATTCAGTTCCTGAGTCGGGCGCCATGACTTTGTGGACACGTCGAGCTGGGGCCGTAGGCGTCGGAGCCTTTTGGCGATACTTGCCGGATCCGACCGCCGCCTTCTTCTGGCGGTGTTTCGCGCGATCCACCGCCCGCAGCACTTCCTCAAGCTCGTCTGCGTCGGGGAGTCGTAACAGGGTCAGCCTGTCGGCCAGATCCACGTCTCCCACCGTCTCGATGAAATGATCCACGTGTTCCCGCAGTACCTTGGAGCCCCTCCCATTTCTTGAACTCTCCAATTGGGGCCCCTAGAACGGCCCACATCTAATTCCCAGGTTAGGTATTCTAGTGGGGGAATTCTATCTCAATCTGCCGCGAAGCGTTGGTAGTATTGTCGTGCCACGACACTCCCAATCCACAGTACTGGGTCTGGAAACTGCGCAGCAAATCTGGCCACTTGTTCCTTGTGGATCTGCCCAGCTGCCGATACCAGTTCCTGACTGGCCCCGCTAGCAGATCCGCAAAGGTCAAACACTTCTCAGCATCCGACGCTTGATCTCTCATGAGGGCCGACTTGACTTTGCTGATCCATGTTCTCGCTCGGTCCTCATCTTGATCCTTGCCCGTGAACTCCTTCAGATCCGATATGGCTGAGATCCGTACCCTCTGGATCATGAACGATCCACCTGCCCCGGCTGTGGCTATTGATACCACTGCTGACGAAGTGGATGGGCCATCCAGATCATCTGGGTCGAACTCATCATGGGAGTTGTCTCCCTCCACGGACTCCATCTCCACGTCTCGTGCTTTATGTTCGTGGAGCACTTGCGCTTGTGGCACGGGCGTTCTCATACCCTGTTCGGCCAGGAAACGACTCATCGCAGCTTCGAAGTGTCGCTGCAGGGTGCCCGAGGAAGTGTCGGAAGAGCCTGTGGCCGTCTGGTCCACTGGCGAGACCGGATCCGTGAGGCGATTACCTTATCCTGATCTGACGATAATCCCGCTGGCTTCTTGCCGGATCTGGCTCGATCGTGGCTGGATTATGTCAGATCACGCGTAGGGCCTACTGGATCCCGAGCCTTCGCGCTCACAGGGACTTCCTGTCCTCGGCTCCTCGCCCGCGCTTCCAGCATGGATGCCCGGAGGGCCGG
>NW_003303553.1:151793-157490 GCF_000142945.1 Phytophthora infestans T30-4 | reverse complement strand
TTGGCGGGTCACACTCGGTGTTTATGAGTCTATCTAACGAGCATTCGTCCCCGTCTTCAGGGTCAACCCGACGCTACAAGGCAGCATCTTCAACGATCTCTTCTTCCTCCAGCCGACATACGCCCCGCTGAAGAACCTCTGCGCGAGGCTGAACAAATCCGACTCATGTTCGGCTCAAGTGATGAAGGTGAAGAGTCGGACCACACTGTCCCCCAAGGCAAGCCTGCTTCTGCGTCTGTTGCGACGTCCAAGACAGTTGAAGTCTCGGGAGTGGTTTCTACAGCAGGGCCTGTCCCTGTTGAAGCTGCTCCACCAGCCTCCGTGTCTTCAAAGCCGGCACCGATTGTTCCGACAGCTGTCGTACCAAGCGTATTTTCGCCCGACTTTTCGATGGAGATTGATGACGATGGAAATGCTGATGACGATCGTGGAGATGACGTGGATGACAATGAACCTTCGCTGGATGATTCTCCTGATGCCCCCAGTGGTGGCGGTGATGTTTCGCCACCTACCGATCATTCAAGCACACTCGATGACGAAGATATTGAAGATTCCGAGAGAAATTGGAGCAATCTTGGCCCAGCTCGTCCTCCGACTCCACCTCGGCCAAATCCTTCGCCGATGATGACTTCTCCAATCATAGTTGCCGGTCCGCCTCCTTCGCCACCAGCAAGTCACCCAGCACCAGCATCTTTCCAGTGTCTCCTCGTCCGCCTATTTGGACTCTCGATGCTGGACCTGGGCGCATGATCACGGCCACCTACACTTCGGTGCCGCGTCGTGGTGGTGCACCGTCGGTTGAGCCGTTGCCTCACCGAGTGTTGTCTGGTGGTCGCCCTACGATGCCGGCTTCGTCCACCTTGCCACCGTGGGTTCTTCCGTATGTGGACATGAAGTTTACTGACGCAGGCGCCAAGAAGTGTTTCGAGCGACTCTTGAGCTTAACCTTTCCCGAACCAACTGGTGTGGTGACCGTGCGTACAACGTTGGAGGGTCTCCAAGCGTACTTTGATTATTCGCATCCTGATCACCCGTACCAGAAACTTCGGCAGCTCTATCCTCTTCAAGCCTGTCTCTTCGTCACTGTCGACTTCCATCCAAGCGTCCCCATCTCCAAGCGTGCTCCGATTGAGACCCGTCTCAAGATGATCTGGGCGAACCTTCGGGGTGACGGCGGTAAGCAAGGTGACCTCGGGTTCGCGTTGTGGGAGCGTCTCCACTGGCTTCCGTTGGTTGGTATTGAACGAGGTCTTGCTGAAGAAGCTAAAAAGGTTGGCCACGACAAGGAACGCTTGAAGGAACTGAGAGCTCTGTTGAAGAAGCTCTTCAGTGAGCGCGACCGTCGTGCCGATCGTCTTCGTAACAAGTACCGTGAGCAGTACATGGCGTGGAGTCGTGACTCGATTCCCTCTGGTGCTTCCGGCGTGCCGTTCATTCGTCCCGAATTGCTTTTGGAGCCGTCGAAACCGTGGTACCCCATTGAAAACTTGTCGTTCGCACCTCGGACATCTGACTGGCTTTCCGAAGTTCCGGCTCTCGACGCTCGTCAGCCCTGGCGTACTGGATGGATGAATGCGCCGCATCAGCACCCGTACAACACCACGTACTTCCCGTGCCAGCGTAATCCGGAGCTTTTCAATCCTCGTGGTACGCGTTTCGTGGATGTGTACCGAAGCGTGATCGTTGACCCGTCTCTCGATTCAACTGAACTTATTCCGACCTGGCGTTCGTTGTTTGACTCGCCACCGGCTACTCCACGTCCCGCTCTGACTGCCGCTCCTGTTGAAGCTGGTACCGAGGATTCGCTGGGTTCGGCAGCAGCTCCAGCTGCCGAGGCTCGGGCTTCTGATGAGGAGGAGAAGGAGAGTGGTGACTCGACTTCGTTGGCACTCTTGGCCACCGCGGCCAGGCAATTGGAATCGATTTGAATCCTCATTGCACGCTCCACGACGTTCTCCAGCATCTCAGCTAACCGTTGAGGTGTTCCGCGTGACTTTGTTTCCAGTGGTCGCTCCCCGGTCGGCATTCATGTTTTCTTATTTTAAATCCACTTCCACAGCGTAATCATGTTCATGTTGTTCTTCACATGCATATACAATTTCTTGTTGCAGTAACGTTTTTCGTCTGTTACCACAGGCTGCATCGTTCTGTGGACAGTTCACACGTGATTCAGTCACGCTAGTCTTCGTCCGCCACTTGCGCCATCTGCAGCCGATTCTCGCTCTTCTTGGCTCGCAAATAGTCGTTACAGTAGACCTCCACATGACAAGTTGGATGCTGGTTCCCAAGTTGGATCTTCATAACCCACCCACTTGACTTTGAACTCACGTACAGCACGCTCCGTGCTCGTCGACAGTGGTGTTCTGTCGTCGAGGATGGCCTCGACTTCATATTCACCGGCAACTTGATCTGGTTCCCAGCTGTCCTCAGGCAATAGCTCCTCATCGAAGTCGAGTCTTGCTTCATTAGTCGCGTCTAGTACCAACCGAGTGTTCGGTCGACTGTTGAATTCGTTGACAGCCTTGAGTCTCGACACATGCACTACTGGGTAAAAGCGATACCCACTTCGGTCAGGCAGTTCCAGCTCGTAAGCAAACTCTTCCACCTTGCGCTTGATCCGAAAAGGTCCATGCCACCGGTGAGCTAATTTCTTTGTCAAGCCCGGTTTGACGCGTTCCATGTACAACCACGCCCGGCTCCCAATCTCAAAAAGAGATCTCGGTGGGGCTATTGCGGATCTTCCATCTCTTCTGAAGCTTCTGGAGGGTCCGCCGAGTATTCGTTTCCACTTGGTTGAGGTACAGTGGCTTTTTACAGTCGACTCAGGGCATCATTATGCTTTTAGCCCTTCGCTCCTTTTCTACAGCCTGATAATCTTTGGCCATAGTGAGGGCGACCTCATGTTGTTGATTGATCTCACGCCGCCACGCTACTGCGTCAGACTGCTTGCCGAGTCCTCGTTTGAGTGATGACGACATTGCTTGCAACGTCGACTGCGCATCCCAACCGTGAACGAGGTAGAACGGTGTTTCCTTCCTTGTTGTGTCTTGAGATGTATTAATAGCGAACACCAGCTTCTCTGCGATTTCATCCCAATCTTGCTGTAAAGGGTATTCCGCGTACACCCGTACGGAACCGATCACTGACTTCACCGAGCGTTCCTGCTGTCCATTAGCCTGTGGCCGATAGCTCAAAGTCGCCCGTGATCTTGATTGCATCATCTCTGCGAACGCTTGGAACACCTAGCTCATGAAGCGTGGGTCGCGGTCATGCCTTATTAATGATGGGGCTTCGAACCGTCGGTACACACAATCTTCGAACACTTGGGCAACACTCAGTGCAGTCGTATCTGACATAGCCTTGGCAATAACGAATCCCGTGAACGAGCACTGAAATAGGAGCAACGCCGTGTTGCCCCTGCGAGATTTCGGTAGTGGGATCACAAGATCCATCGAGACGATCTGGAAAGGTCGTTCGGCTAGTACGTTGCCAGGCGAGTATTTACGAAGCTGTGGACGGCTTTTACTCGAGCTGCAATCTGGACATGACGTCACATGCTTCTTCACGTCAGCGTACAAGCCGATCCAATAATAATCGGACTTAACGCGATGGAACGTTCTCACCACACCTTGATGTCCTCCTTCCAGCGAGTCGTGACAGTTCTGCAAGACCTCTTGAATCATCGTTGTCGGTACCACAAGCAGCAGCTTGGTCAACACTTGCCAACCGTGGTCGTACCGACGATTCAATCCAAGATAGTGAAGCACGCCGTCTTCTGATAACACGAACCGGTCAGCATACTTCCAGGCATCTCGAGCTTCTTTGTAACTCAGCTCTTGTGCTTGGCCCTGAAGCACCTTCTTGATGTTAAACCACTTCTGCTCCTCGTCTTGTGCCACCAGTATCCGTCTGCGTCGTTCCTGCTGTATCGCTACCGGATCAACATCTTCCGCATCGGGAAATGCCGATGGTACAGTCTTGTGAGGATGGTCTGGCAAATCTTCGCCGAATGAATCTTCGGTGGACGTCTCTCGTCGTTCTTCATGCTGTTCTTGAGCTTTTGAGACATCCTCCGAGTGTTCATCTGCAAACCTGACGCGTTTCTTGGCTTTCGTCTGTCGCCGAGTCATCACTGCTATATTACCGTAATCGCACTTTGGTGAGCTGTAATCAACCACGAAATTTTCGAAAGTTTTCCACTTTGAAGACTCGCTGCCTGACAGTACATGTACTTGACGCTCTGCTCCTCGTGACGAAACATCTACCGAGTCTTCATCCGGCTCGTAGATCATTTCCTGGATGCGGTTCAGCGATGCCAATTCCGACTTGCGAGTTTCAGCCAAGATTACCCGACTGACCTTCGATTCCAGCGCTTCAGTGGCTAACGAATCCGCGGCCGCGTTGTATTCTCGTACAACGTGAAGATATTTAACTGATCGAAGCTTGGCCGTGAGTTCCTTGTGAGTATTCAGCAGCGCTAGCAAAGTTTCCTTCCTGCATGCGATCACCCCAAGTGATTATTGAATCGCTAGCCTTGAGTCCCCAACGATGACTAAATCCTCGGCACCGTGCGCAATAGCAGCCTTGACACCGTTGATCATACCTTTATACTCTGCCTCATTCACCGTGGTAGCCGAGAGGTAAGCGTTTGCAGCAATCACTACCTTCCACTCAGGAAGGCTCCACAGCACCCATGAACAACTCCCGTAGCCACCGTACTTCTCTGTCTTCGCTGATCCGTCAAAAGACATGACGAATCCGCTGTAATTACGGGAAAGCCTGGCGTACAGCAACGCGGGGTCCATTCGAATAGTCGGGGAACCCTTGTTTGGAGGTGTCACCGGCGCGAGCGAGTCTTCCAGGTCGACGAAGCTCGTGATGCTTGACTGCAGTAGCTGCGCGAAGGCGACATCCTTCTCCTTCACGCGCTGCACCTTCAGATGCCACTGCGATAGCAGCACTGCGAGCTGGACCGCGCGTCCGAAGAGAGACTTCGACTTATGCACCCACTCTAACGTCGAGAATCGTGTATAGACATGTAGCGTCTTTCCTGCCAGCTGGACGTAACAGATCTTCAACAGCAGAAGTAACGCCAACACTTCCTTCTCAGCAGGATGGTAGTTCATCTCGGCCTCTTTGAGCACCCGACTGAGGACGGGGTGTAACTTGCCTTCATGTTCTTGCATTAGCGTAGTGCTCAACGCCCATTCATTCGCAAAGAGCATGACGTGAACTGCATTCGACCGATCGAAGTGCCTGAGGATGGGTGAATGTCAAACACTCGTCTTCAATTTTTCGAAGGAACGGGTCAGCGTACTTCCAGGCATCTCGAGCTTCTTTGTAACTCAGCTCTTGTGCTTGGCCCTGAAGCACCTTCTTGATGTTAAACCACTTCTGCTCCTCGTCTTGTGCCACCAGTATCCGTCTGCGTCGTTCCCGCTGTATCGCTACCGGGTCAACATCTTCCGCATCGGGAAATGCCGCTGGTACAGTCTTGTGAGGATGGTCTGGCAAATCTTCGCCGAATGAATCTTCGGTGGACGTCTCTCGTCGTTCTTCATGCTGTTCTTGAGCTTTTGAGACCTCCTCCGAGTGTTCATCTGCAAACCTGACGCGTTTCTTGGCTTTCGTCTGTCGCCGAGTCATCACTGCCATATTACCATAATCGCACTTTGGTGAGCTGTAATCAACCACGGA
>NW_003303553.1:136046-138751 GCF_000142945.1 Phytophthora infestans T30-4 | reverse complement strand
ATGAGACTATGCTGAGTCTCTTCTTGGTCATGTGGCACGAACACATCGTGATGTTGTTCGTCAATTCTCTAAACACTATGTGGTTCGAGGTGATGGTGCATCAGTCCGACCTGTATCTACTGCGACTCAGGTGATGAACGCCTTACGCGCTGAGTCAGCTCTGGATGAGAAGATTGGCTCGGAGGAGCAGTTGCCTGCTGGAATTGCTGCGTGTGGACGCGAGTCTACACAACACAAAGAGAAGAAGCAAAATTCAGGTAAAGGCAAGCGCAAAAGATGTTTTCGCGGTAAAAAGCAGAAGGATGCTAAACAAGTTGGCAAGAAAACTGGAAAGCAAGAGACGCGTACCTGTTTTCACTGTGGAGAAGTTGGTCACCTACGTCCAAACTGTCCGAATCGTGATAAAGATTCATCTGATGATCGAGCCGCTGGAATTCCGTCTGAAGGATCGGAGCGCAAACGTTGGCAAAACCGGTCTGGTGGTGACTGTAAAAGTAAGAAGAAGGAGAAGAAGATCAGTGCTGTTGGATGTATTCCTCGCGAGTCATTGATGGTTGCTTCGGTGTCGAATGCAGCAAGTGATGACATTGAGTGGGCTTTGGATTCTGCGAGTGATGTACATGTGTGTAACCAACTGGACTTGCTGTCTCAATTGCAGCAAGACTCCAAGCACGTTTTTCAGGGCTATGATGGTAATATAACTGATAACGAGAGAATTGGTAATGTGAACATCAAGGTGATGAACAACAACCAGCCGCATCAAGAAGTATCACTGCAACTGGAGAACGTTCTGTTGAAGTCTTCAGCTCCGGATAATCTTCTGAGTCTTGATGCACTGGAGAACGCTGGATGGTCGTTGAAGACAGCTCGACGTGATTCACAGCGTATTGCTTGGCTGACAAAAGGTCGTCTACAGCTACTGTTTGTGAAGTCTCGTGGTAGATACCGCTTAAAGACAGCTGCTAGTGCAGTTTATCATGTTCCAGCAGTGAACCAGCGTGACCGTAGAGAAGCTGCAACGTCGCGTATACGTTGGGATCTCCGGTTTGCACATCTAAACCTCCCAGCTCTACAGCAAATGGCAAAACAGCAAGCTACAGCCGGAATGGAAGAGAACTTGAATGATGATGCTGAAATTCCTTGTTGGAGTTGCAAGTCGGCGAAGATGACTCGGATGTCATACAAGAAGACCTTGACTCGCCGTGCTACCAAGCCTTATCAGAAGCTGATGTCTGATATGTGTTACGCTGGTATTGCGACCTATGATGGATACATGCACTTCCAGCTGGTGCAAGATGAGGCCACGCGATATCTTTGGGGCTTCTTGCTAAAGAGGAAGGAAAATGCAACTGAAGCAGTTATAGCTCACGTGAATTGGCTTTTGTCTCAAGGACACAAGATACAAGTGTTCAATTCAGATCAAGGCCGTGAACTCCTGAACAAGAAGCTGCGTTTGCTTCTTCATAATCATGGTGTCGAGTACACATGGACCAATGCTTACAGTCCGGAGGAGAACGGATTGGTGGAGAGAATGAACGGAGTTATTATGGCGAGAGTGCGTTGTCTACTTACAACTGCAGATATGCCGTATCTCTTGTGGGGTGAAGCCTTCAGCTTTGCGATTGAAGTGGGTAACATTTGTGCTTCGAGTGCTTTGAATGGAGAGACGCCATACTTTCGACGCTTTGAAGAGCGGCCGGATGTATCTGCGTTGCGTACATGGGGTTGTTTGACTTACGTTTTCACACCAAAGGTGCTTCGTATGTCGAAACTGGAGAATCCTGGCAAACCTGCATTGTTCATGGGGTACGCCAAGCACTCAGAAAGTTATCGTGTGTTGAGTTTGGTAACTGGTAATATTCAAGAGGTTCGTTCTGTGGACTTTCATGAAGACTGGACGGTGGAACGCAGCTACGTAGAAGGCTTGCTGAACAATCGCTACAATAAAGGGCATCAAGTGCTACCAGCGATTATTCCATTTGTCCGTTTACCAGTGCTGTCGTTTTCGACGAAGGATTCCTCGATCCACGGTGAAGTTCGAACAAAACGACGCCATTGCGATGGTGGTATTGGTGATACTAATTCTCACTACACTGAGGTACGGTCTTCTCCGGCATGTCCAGGTGCGCCTGACAGGCTGCCGTTGATTGAGGCTGAGATGTTTCCTGTTGCGACAGGAGATCAGTTATTACAGCGTGAGGCTAACCCTTCTCGTGTAAAGTGGACTGATAGTGAAGGTCAAGAAGGTGATACAGACATGAATTTGCCTAACAGCGATTAAGTGGCTGAGCCTCCTGTGGCTTCACACACATCACCTTCAGTGGGGAAAGAGAGGGTAGTCACTGATGCAGACGTTGAGTATGATGATATGGAGGACAAGGAACCAATTGCGATTGGTGATCCGTCTAGTCCAGTGGATAAAGTTGATGATGCGATCAGAGACAGCGAGAGTGAAGATGATGTTATGATGAATGACACAACGGAGTCGTTTCGGCGCTCACATCGCACTCGCTGGCCTAGCTCACGCTACAAGGACTTTGGAGTAGAGCTTTCCACCTCATTTGGAGGAATGGAGGGGGGGGGAATATTAGGCCCCCTTAAATCTCTCTTGGGGTCCCCCCCCCCCCCGCGGAAAAAAAACTTGTTTCGCCTCCTCGGGAGGCCCAAAACAGGGGGAACCCCCCCCCCCGGGAAAAAAAAAAAAA
>NW_003303553.1:112713-118332 GCF_000142945.1 Phytophthora infestans T30-4 | reverse complement strand
TAATTACGACAAAACGACAGGTCTTGCAGCAACCTACCAGCCTCCTGTACATAAGAAGCAACCCCCAGAAGCAACACACGGCGTAATTTATTTTAGGGCTTCCTTCTTTTGAGAAATAAAATACCGGAACTGTGAAAGTTCCATAAGCCATTTGACAAATATCACAGTTGCCCAAGAGGAATAGCGGCTGTTGGCGCACACACAAAATGGACCAAGGCAGCAGCAAACACTTCGACGGCATTTGCTCCGATCAACTGCCACCGCCACTGTCCCCCCCAACGCTACAGCCACGAAGTAATGAAGGCACCACTCTCTCGCGTACTTGAAAGGCTATGGTTTGCAAGCAAATGCTGCGCTCTCGCCTCCAGAATATCAAGCTGATAGAAGAAAAGCTGGAGAAAATCTCACAGTTTTCACTAGAGCTTATGAATGAACGAGACGAGTTGGCTCTGATGATAGCTCACGAGAAGGAACAGACTATCCGCCTTGCCGCCGCTGCTGGAGTACCTACGCACGAAACAGGCTACGTGATGTCGTTCTCAGTGGCGCTCGAACAGTGCTGCGAAGCTCTATTAGAGCACATTTAAATAAGCTTAATACAAAACTCACAGGAAGAAGACGAGACGACGTAACTATTTAAAAAATCGATACCATTTGGCGAAGGCAACTGCTCGTGTTAATGTGTTATGGTCGCAAGTAGCTCCAAGTCAGTCGCCTCTATCTCCTTAGCAATTTGGTTTGCTACAGTGTTAACTTCTGGTTGCATAACTATCATCCACATGATACGAAGCCGCATAATTGCGATATCGTCTGTTGTAACGGCACCTTGTGCAAGCTGGAAGCTGTCCTTCAACACGGAATAAACTTGGGCAATAGTCAGCACACCACACGAAGTTCCATCGGGCTCCTTTGGCGACATTAACCATACTTTACTGTTCTCCACTGGATAATCTTCATTCGGCATGGTTTTATCATGCCACTCTTTCAAAAATGGCACAACCGTAGACGTGTAAGTCGCTTCCATCGTATCGCTATACGAAGATCCGCACATTGACTCGTAGTAGTAGGGTGTAAAGCACGGATCTTCTCTTTTGTAAGCAATGGCGACGATGACGACACCCCAATGGATGTTGCTTAAATGCAGAGGCAACACAAGGTAGTGGAAGCTTGAAATCCGTGACGGTGGTGGTTTCGGACAGCCCATAGTTGGAGAAAATGAATCCAATGCGTAACAATCTCCCAGCGCATCGCAGATGCATCGAACACTGAAATTGATAATGACATCAGAGAGCATTCTGTCACGCGCAAGCATTCCAACGAGCGTGTCGACCTTAACGGCGCCTTCACCACTTGATAGTCGGAAAGTAGAACTTAAGCAAGCACCCTCGAGCTGTACCACCACTTCGTTTGCCAGCTCCTGATGTTTTTCCCCCGCCGACAGTAAGAATATGTCGTCCGATTCAGTCTCCGCTTTAAACAACTCGGGGTTTGCAAGGATATTGCTCCACTTGGTCGTTTGCAGCCATTCCATGTCAGCTCTCCATGCGTTAATTTTTTTTACCACGTTGTAAAACTCCGACATTTTGAAGACGGCTTCACTGTTGTAACAGATTCGTACAGCAGCCAACAACATTGTAGAAGCAAGTTAGTCACAGCAACACACCGAGCAACACACCGAGCAACACACCGAGCAACACTACAAAAGCTTACCTTGTAAATCGTGGCGTTCCACCAGGAAAATATGCAATAATTGCTTCGGTGTTGCTGTCCTGGTGCTCAACCACGGGGTTGAAATACTTCGACTTGGGTCGCTTCTTCCGTTCTGCTTCAATGACCGCTTTCAGCTTAATTACTAGCGGTTTGGGAATTACAAAGTTGTAGACGTAGTCCTTGGGAGACACAGACTCTCGACAGCTGTGTGCAACACGCGCATTCATGAAATCGTCGTCCAAGATCGTTGGGTATCCTGCCAAGATCTCACTGACATGATTCTGGTCGGAAGTATTTGTTGCCCACACGATGACGCGAGACACAGATTACACATGTTTGTCCGGTAGCGTAATAACGGCTAGCTTATTAGACTTTGCGGGTTTCTCCAGCCGAGCTTGCTTTAGTTTTTTTTCGTTGGTTGCTTCGTGGTTTGGGTTTTGGAATACGTAGCACTTCCAGACGGCCTCCTTGTGCTCCAACGTTTTTCGATATTTTCTTGGTCGCTTCTGCCTTTACTGTAGCTTTTGGTGGGTAATCACTCTTCACACTGGGTGGTTCTTCCGTAGATTTTACCGTGACCGCGGCTTTTGTCGGGTAATACTTCGTTAATCCGGGCGTGAAGCCCGGATTAACGCCAGGATTCGCCGAAGTGAGAGGTGGCGATGTCAATGTCACTGGTTGGAGCTGTTTTATTCCGTGAGGTTGAACTACCAAGCTCACTTTCCTGTGACGACTCGGCCCTTGTAGTATTTCTTTGCAGATCAAACTCACTTTTCTCCATTTTCACGAATGAAATTCATAGTTTCAATGAGATCTGCTGGTGTTATGTCAGACGTAGTGTCGATAGCATCCAAGTCCTCTCCTGATCCGTCTTCATCTGGCACTGTTGTAGCGTCGGATGTTTGCTCTTCGGCTGATCCAACATCGTGTAGACCTTTGTTAACTATTGTTTTCCAGGCCTTCAGGGCGGAGTAGAATGCTGGACTCGACAATTCCGCTAGATGTTCCCTCACATGTTCAAACACAGCTTTTGTATAGCAGTATTTCTCTTCTGATGACAGTACAACAACGTGGGCACGCTCTCGGCGCCGCATCTTTACATATACGACACGGCGTTTATGCTTACGCTGGGCTTCACCGCCACTTCGATTATGCTTTTCTTGAGTTGAGTCATGGGTTGCTTCTTGTGTTGCGGAATCATGATGGGTCGCTTCGATTATCTCGACCGAATCAAGTTGTGTTTCGATCGCGTCCGCTCCCGCTTTCTTTTGAGTCAAACCATCAGCACCTGCTACTTTCATCGAGGCCTCCACAGCTTGAAGCGATGATATACCATCTCTGAAATCCTTCTCCAGCTCCACCATCGCCATCATGATACCCCAAGTTGCTGGTACCGTGTGTCCAGGCCATTACCAAACTGTCGCCCCACTGCTCGAAGCATGTCTTCTGAAGCGATGTCTGCATAGCTATGACACAAGCAATCCCCATCTGATCTTGCACAAGAAGAACGTCGTTGTTGTCCTCCTCCACAAATGTATCCAGTAGCACCCTGGTCCGCTCCACTGTTGTAGATCCCAACACTTCTTGCAAAATGTTTCTAGTCTGCTGTGAAGTCAGAACCATATCTGTTAAAGCAAACATAAAACAACAATGTTAATTTAAATTGATAGAACAAACTTTGACGGACACATCCTCGTTACGGTCACCAGAAGCACCCACCAAGCTAATCAGAAAGATATCGGTTGATATCTGCAGTGCTGGCCTCATGTCTGCCAAAAGTCCGAGATCTTCTCGAATTGGACGACAGAGGCATCGACTTAGCTCCGCGGTACGAATCGTAAATAGTCTTGCTGGTTTTGTGGTTGTGCTTCGAGATCTACAGAAAACGATAATATGATAAGTCGGTGCTCACAAACGAAGCACATAATGTCAAAAATGCTTACCCCCGAGTCCAATTGAACGGCGACTTCCCATTTGGAAACTCCTTTCTTTACAACTTTTGCTGATCGAATCGTAAAGCTTGCCTCGCACCTGGTGTACCTCCAGCCATGGTCTCGTCGACCTTTCCCACGTGGTGCTTGCATTACCTTGTGCGTACACCGCATCCACTTAAAACTTTGCGATAGACGCTCCGGAATGGGTAGAGCTCCTGGGCGGCAAAGCAACACGAAAGCAACACAACAATCAAAATAGAATAATAAAAGCGTTAGTATATCCTATCAAAACACCACTCGTTAACCCCACTTGAAGATTACCTGTTGTGTTTCTCCCGAGTTTCAGAGCTTCGAATACGGTAATGCAGAAAAAATTCTGCCTCGTACCTTTCGAGTGCTGTCTGAAACTCAGTCCAGTTGTTGAATGCTTTGACTGGAAGCTCTGGCACAAAGTTATCCACATGCTTATGCGCTTTCAGCATCTTCTTTCGCTCTTCCCACGTTTTAGTCTTTCGTTGAGGTAGGCGCCGTCCCGCCGACACAGGCTGAGAGGTAGTAGCATGGCGGGGTTGTCCCCCATAATTAAGCTTGGAGCGCTTGGGTGGAAACGCAGTTGAAACTGCGTCATCACAAACCGAATCTTCGTACTCCGTTCGAGACTTTTTCTTTTGCGGTTTTGACTTCGACCCCGCAGTTGACTGACAACTTGTTCTGGGATTGATTATAGCAGTTTCAGCTTCGGCGTTCTGTCGGGTGATTGTCACAAACTGGCGAACCGCATCTTTAATATCAACAGCCACAAAAAGTTAGCAACATTACAAAACAACACACAAAGCAATACAATGAAGCAACACAACAAGCAACATACCGAGGCTGACTTGACTAGCAGGTCTTGTTTCGACAGGTGCCGTAGTTCGTGAGTGCACGCCGTCTGCGCTAGCGGTGTCTTCGTCTGCGGTGTCTCCGTCTGCGGCATCTCCGTCTGCGGCGTCTCCGTCTGCGGCGCCTGCGCTAGCGGCATCTCCGTCTGCGGTGTCTCCGTCTGCGGCATCTCCGTGTGCGGCGTCTGTCGCTACATCTGCGTCTGCTGTGGCGTCGGCAATAGCGGCTTCTCCGTCTGCGGTGTCTCCTTCTGCGGCGTCTCTGTTTGCGGCGTCTCTGTCTGCGGCGTCTCTGTCTGCGGCGTCTCTGTCTGCGGCGTCTCTGTCTGCGGCGTCTCCGTCTGCGGCGTCTGCGCCTGCGTCGTAGACCTCATCCTCGTTCACCAGACCCTCCATGTCAGCATTTTCATTCATCACATCCGCTTGGGTGGCTGACGGGTCATCGATACACATATCATCGTCCACAGGGTCCGTGGTGAACCCTTGAGCAGCGCGGACGTAGTCGACTGGCTTGTGGTATCGCAAACCAGCACGACGTTCTATAAGCAAACAAAATATCGTCAGGTGGCGGAAGCAGCACGAGTACCACGATGACTTGAACCCGTACCTCCATCTGTAGAGCCGTCTTCTCCTTTCGCTGGCGCTCCCTTTGCAGACATCCTCGCCGGGGCTGCGGCCTCCACTCCCGCTTTCTTTACTATAAAACGGGGGGACCGTGGGATCCGTACTTACTCGAACAAAGTAAGAAATTCGTACTTACTCGAACATAGCTATCACAACATTTAAAAATTCGGCTCTTGTGATTTTTTACGTAATATAAACCATGATAAATTACCCAGCAACCCAAGAGAGTCGTAGGTTGCTCTCAGCGCTTTGTCGTGTAATCGTAGATAGGTTGCAGTAACGACTCCCACCGTACCCCCTTGCTGCCGAAACCCTAGGCGCTCTAACGTGTATCTGCGGGTAGGGTCTAGTATGCAAAAACAATATATAGTTGGTAACGTGTATATGTGATGGAATCATGCTAACCTAAACATCGTGAACGACATCTTCACTATGGTGTAATGGTCCGAACTGGACCCCTGAAAAGTTAT
>NW_003303553.1:99700-110977 GCF_000142945.1 Phytophthora infestans T30-4 | reverse complement strand
CCCACTTGATGTACACGCGCATCCTATTGAGCGTGGAGCGGGACGTGCAACATCGCTTCGTCAAACGCCATGATGGCCGGCGGCGTATATCCAGAAGCAAACCGATCTTGAAGTGCGTCTACGACAGGCCTTAGCTTCCACGCGCGATCTGTCGCCGCTCTTGGGTCTCTATTACTGCTGAAATGCAGATTCCGGGATATATGCATGAATCTGTCACGCGTCATAAAGCGCCCAAAGCATCCGCGAGGAATGGCGCCTTCCTCTCTCGTTTTCCAATGGTTTGCTAGCTTTTCCTTGTTTGGAACTACGGATCGGGCCAGCAATAGACCAATGAAAACGCACAGCTCTCGCGCCTCGATAATTGTACCCTTCGGACTTCTTCACGGATTTCTTCTACCGACTTGGCTTTGAACTGTGGATGCTTCAATTCCCTAGCAAGCTGCTTCGCATGTGTTCCTTGTACACGTTCATCAAGACTAGCTTCGAAGTAATCGTTGGATTCAGCAGCAATATCCTCCCACAACTGCGGTTGTAGGAAATAGAAGAAAGCTCCGGAAGGGGTTGCAGCTGCGGCCAAGGCCCGTGGGGTAGGTCCGGACGCGCCATCGTACAGTTGCGGGTAGTCCTGCCGCAATGCTTCAGGCGAACGCGACTCATAAGGCTCTTGTAGATACGTATAGGGTGTATGCGTCGTCAAATCCGACCAGCCATTAGCGCCGAGCTCCTTCAAATACGCATCTGGTACTACACCCGATGCAATGCCATCCACACCACCGAGTGCTGAGAGTAATTCGTCGTCAAATTGCATTACGGGGGGCGCAGGTTCTTGTGCCACGTCATCATCAATGGCATCGACAAACTGGTCGTCTTCGTCTCCATCATCGCTCTCGGCGTCTGACTCAAATGTTGCAAATATGCTATGGTCATCGTCGCTTACAATCTGATTCACATCTTCACATACAGCAAATAGCAACGATACAAGTTAGTATTCCTGTATATCATTTACATACAAGCTACCAGACAGACCATTATGCCGCGTGTCTTCCTTCGGTTCTTCCTTCACCCCAGATGTCCCCGGCTGACCCACACTGCTTGTAGACTGATTAGATTCTTTGTTTATCTCAACTTGATCACCAGGTTGGTTGTCGGCTTCGGGATGATCCGACGCATTGCTGCTCAATTCGGCTTCTTCAAAGTCTGGATCCAAGTTTCTTTGACTAATCGGAGAGTCTTCAATACAATAAGACGCCACATACGAAATCAGTTCAGTCGAAACGTGTATCATACCAGATATTACCTCCTGGGCTTCCGATGGGATGTTCACTATTGCCGCTGGAAGAAAGAGCTGTGGCCTTGGGTGAATCAGCTTGTAGTGGGCTCTTTGGTGGACGTGAAGCAAGATTCGGTGGTGTACCGGAAGACGATGTGGGGTCTTGTGTGACGGACTTTCGGCACATAGACGAACTGGGGTGGTCTCGAGAAGTTGCCGTTGAGCCGGTGCGAGTGAATGTAACGGGGGACTGCCATCGGATGAAGAAGGATTCGAATCTAACTTTCAACATACACGATTAGCAAAACGTAAACGTGTATCATACAGCTCACAGTACACGTACGCTTCGCTGTCACAGGTTTGGCAGCTTTCGCAGCGCTTCGACGTCCAGCATTCGCAGATCCATCACGTCTTGCCTGCTTCTCTGCCCGAAGAGCCGCTGATCACTTAGCACAGTCAGTACAGATCAAAGACATCCAACAAAATATATAGAGCAACTTTGGTCGATCTTGTCCAGGTACTTCATCAGGGCCTCCTCGCCAATAAACACGTCCTCTCCTTCAACATCCTTGATCGTCTTTCCAGGCTTTAGGTAGATAAAGTCGACCGAAAGGCCTGATGGTTTCTTTGAGGTCCAGCCATCCTTTTCATTTCACGCCATCGCGCCCGGAATGCCATTTTGGGGATGTGGGGTTCTTCGCTCGAGAGGAAAAATCCAGAAGTGAGCCGCAAATTTGTGCGGTGGGAGACGTCCACCTATAAACAATCATATGTAATTCGCTGGTTTGATCTGCACGCACTTTCTATCTGTATCTTCTATGTTGGTGTGTAGTATCTGTCGGGAAAGCATGGAATCGTCACCTACCCCTATTTGAGTTGGAGTTTGTAACGACCTATACAAAAACCAAATGTCATATTTCTTAACTTGTATGGTCCACGTTAAGAAACTGGCCTTATCTTGTAAGGTCCAGGCTCTCGGGTTCAAGGGGTTGGTTTTAAGTAGCGAAGGCTAGTTGTGCAGCGCGGACCATGTTTCCACACGAACCATTTGTTCTAGCCCGGTTTTTGTCATTTCAACTGCACCGGTGGCTCAAAGATCCGTTAGCTTGCCGCGTCCGCCACGCGCACCGCCACTGTTGTCGCGTCGGGCTCCATCTATTTTCAATACAGGTTTTCACATAGTTTTTGCAGACATTTTTTTAAGGATGGCAAGCAGCTCATCGCCGCTCAGAAAAATATAGACCTATCTAGGCTCCACTTCACTTGTCGATAAAACCCATCCTCGGCCTCACCTCTTCTTGTGGCTATTTCAACAGTAGAGATGTCGTAGTAAGCTTAACCAACCTCTTAATTCCGAAGATTTACCGGTACTATCTTATTATAACTGACTCCCTATCAAAAGTCATCTCTAAATTTGGCATTTGCGGGTAGTTTTGGCACTCGCGCCAAATCCAATACTTCAAAAATTCCAAAAAAGATGGCCTCGGTAAGGGGATCTGAAACTCCTTCTTCCGCCCATTCGCCTTTATTGCGCTTCACTTTAAATATAGAAGTCGTGGCAAGAGGTTGCAGTGCCTCGAGCTTGTCTCATGGGCAGATAAAAAGCGGGGACAAGTGTCTCCACGCCATATACCGCGATCCAACAAAGTGGATCAAGCTCCAAGCTATCACGTTCCACACCGTTTCAAGACCGCCACTTATTAGAGTTTGGCCTGAAGATTTCTGAGCGCAATCCTCAAAGTGGGGTTGTTCCTGCTGTCGCTTGCCGGTTTTGTATTTCGTTTGGACGCGAGGAGAAAGTTGGCTCGAAACGTAAACAAGCTGCAAGCACAAAGTACTTTAAGCTTCCATTTCGACCAGAACAATACCGGTCACACCTCACCGGTCAGCATTTAAGTAGATGGGAGCACTACCAGCAGCTTTCTACCGATGCTCAGAAAGTTTACTTCGACGAAGTCCAGTTTTGTCGCTCCAGTATTCGCTCTTTTGTAAATGAAAACCGAGCACCGATAGTCGTTTGTATCGACCGTGACATTGTGGACAAGATTGTGGGACAGATTAAGCGAAAATATTGGATCTTCTTCAAGACAACGGTATTATCGCAATTGAAGTCCTGGATACTATTGGAACGGATGCTGCAACTCTATTAGCTTCGGATTTCGCGCGTGTAATTGCAACTTTGGTTGAACGAGTTAATTAAATCGAGCCTGAACGCAACGAGAAAAATGAACCTTTAGAAGGAAAGCTTCCACCAGCTCTTCCTCGACATTTTGTAAAGTTAAAAGGCCGGGATTTATCCGCTTTAAAAAAACATCGCGATCGCACTGGACAGACGAAGAAATGGTTGCCATTGAGCAAGAGCATTTAGCCTTATGCGACCAGTACCGCAGAGATGAACAGTTCCGCCGCAGTATTGACAATGAAGCTGCATTTCACGAGAAAGTATGCACCTTTGAAGACGCCTGGAATTATGTCGACGGGAAATTCGCAACGCTAAAAGGTTTGCAGGTGGATTGGCCACAACGTTTCCTGGTACATCGACCGTAGAAAGTAATTTCTCGATTTTAAAATGGGAGAAGCCACCGTCGAAAAGCAGACTTATAAACTTTTCCCTTGAAGGCGTGTTGCACGCGAAGCAATTCGATCTTCTCAACAGCATCATTGTCCCCTCAGATGGCAAGTCGGGCGTTCAACACACTAACTAGCACAAACATTATCCTCTTATCGTATAGTTGTATGATGCCAAATCAATGCCAAATCCTATTTCTTTAAGATGCCAAATACTATCTATTTTGGTACAAATAGGTATATGCCAAGTTTGTAGATGCCTGCCTATCAACCATCTTCTAGGCTCACATTTTTACTAGGATGAAGTGGACCACACCGCGTCTAATCCAATGCGGCCCTAGCGGCATTCTCATCGCTTTTGTACCACATACCTGCACATTAACCTCGTCGATAGACTATATACATAGAGCATTTTCTCGTCAGTCCCACCTTTGTCTATTTTTGGAGGGGCGCTACCCTGTTGGTGCTAACGAGTGAATGGTGCTTCAGTGCTGCTGCATGAACGCGGCACTGAAAAACGGTGGCTTTGTGTCGACCGCAGACATACTCGAGCCCGCGACCCCGTCCAAGCCGTGTTGTTTCCTGGAGGCTGCCATGATTGGGTCCGGGGTGGTTTTTGACACCATGCTGCTCGTACAAGGCTGTGATGAGACAAAAACGAGTGCTTATGTCATTCCAGATTTTCGTTAAGGCTGGGCGGAATTCGGGAAAAGGCTGCTGGGGGCTCACTTCCTTCACCATGCTACTTTAAAACTCGATTATTCTTTGATCAGTCCTGCTGGTGCGTCGATATAGGGCTTCGGTGGCATCAGCTCGGTTTCTGGCTCACGGACTGCTCTCGGTGGTGTTATCGAGTCGTGCCTAAAGCCTCTCGAGGGTAAGCTGATGACGACACGTGGTAGTGTGGACATCATGAATCAGATAGGCGTCGTCACGGTGGCTCATCTAGAGGAAGCAATTCAACGCGCTCTCAACGGTGAAACTCTGATTGTTGTAGCTGCGTCGTCATCCGTATCGCTATCAACGCTTAAACGAAAAGTCCGTGCACGCAAGGAAGGGTGCGAAGAAGGTCGCAGGCGTCCTGGACCTGTTCAATGCTGCACCCTGAATGTGAAAACGACATCGTCACTTGGATTGCAGCAATGCAGCGCCGGCTTGTCCCAGTGCATCCATGAAAGGTAATCGAAGCCGCCAACGAGATCCACCACAAGATCCAGGGCAATTTACGCTCTGTTAAGGACTTAACATCAGGCTGGTACAATCCTTTTTTGGGCGTCACCCGGAGCTATCTGTGCGTGCCTCAGAGTCGCTTTCGCGAGCTCATAATGACGTTGATTCGGTGGCTGTACCTGAAATGCTCAACACACTGATGAAGCTGGCCATCGAGGACAACCTAGACAGTAGTCGTGTCTGGGATATGAATGAGACCAGCTTCATCAGTAAGTATCAGTCGGAAGCTGTGCTAGCAGTACGCGGGTCAGCGAAAGTGTGGACGACGGCTACTGAGACAGCATTTCACCTGTCGGTTGTTGCTACTGTTAGTGCCGATGGTCGTGCCGCGGCACCGCTCTTCATTTTGCCAAACAAAAGTGTTCGGCGTACCGCACTGGACGGCTGACAAATCTCAAATTCTGGAATCCATCCAGCGTCCAAGGGCTTCTTAATGGTTGTATTTTTGAAAGATGGATCGGTCATTTCGCTGATGTGATCGGCAGTGACATTTCTCGCCCAATCGTTCTAGTGTGCAATGGCTGTTCGTCGCACATGGGTTCAAGTGGGATTCTTAAAGCAAAAGAGCTCGGGATCATTTTAGTTTTTCTACCCCCGAGCGCAACACACCTAATACAACCACTGGGTGTTACTGTGCTCAAGGGTTTTAAGGCTGAGATCCGCAAGATGCTGAGGCGCGTGATCATGTCGTCACCGGATCTCAAGATCTCGAAAAAAGAGGCGGTGGCTATCGCTAGTCGAGCTTACCACAATAAACTGATTCAGGACAACAAAGCCATAATCAGTGGGTTTCAAACATGCGGGATTTTCCCGCTCTCGCTGCCTAACATGCAGGCAAGGCTCAGTAAATACTGCAATGGAGGCATAGTGCGCAGCGAGCTTGGACTCGCTAACTGGTTGAGGGTGCGAGAAGATGCGAGGCAGCAAATCTTGGCACTGCCACCGTCACCAGTGAGCAAGAAGAGCTCTCGAAAGACAATTGACGCCAGCAGCAAAATCATACGCAAGGAAGACTTGCTGGTGACGCCGCCTCGAAAGAAACGGGTGACTAGCGGCGGTGCTCAAGCTCCAGCTCTGGACTCGGTAGGCAGTACCAGTGACGATGAGTCTACCGTCCGGCTACTATTCGCTGTCGAGGTTGTGAAGAGCGCACTCGTCTAAATGTTAGTATGGATGTTTGCATTGACATATGTAACTCATCAACTGGTCAGCGTGTAAGAAAAAAAAACTCCTCTAGTTTGAGTTGGCGCAGCCGCAACAAAATACGTCAGCAAGTGGCATAAAATGGCTGAAAAATTCTTTATCGTCTACTGATTGGATTATACTACTACAGTATTCATTCCAGCTCAAAGATTTGAGTTACCACGAGCAATTTTCCATGAGATTCCCCAGAAGGGTCATGAATTGGTGAACCACGTTACCAACTATTGCTGAGAGGCCTGGGTGGAGCGGTGAGCCCAGCTTCGCGTGGCTCGGGAATATGCGTTAACTTGGGTCGCATGAACGGCTTCAGGGACGACCGCGATGGCACCGCATCTAGCGGTAACATGTGCTAGGAGCAGCCGCTTGAGTCGTACGAGGCGTGCTGCTTGGTAGAGACTTTTCCGTACAAGCACGATAGCCTCGTGGATTTCCTGGAAACGCTCAAATACACGTACATGTACGCCAAAACAGTGACCCTCGGCCAGACGCAGTGGCCACGAACAAACGAGGCGATGAAGCGGAATTGTCATAGTAGCTGTACTATGTCTGGCATTGCTCATTTTATCTCGAATCGTGGTATTAACGTGTTTCAGCGGCGAAATGTGACAGAGGCCAGAAACTGGACATGCCGATTTCGACTCGGTTTGCCATTCCTTGTCGATTAAGACCACGTCCATCAAACAATTTATGCTACTGCTAGTACTGAAAATACACATGTGCATACAAGCAACATATATTGGCCATATCTAATTCAGGAGGTTAGTTGTTGCCCTCTTCTCATTAGGTTTGTTTTTTGTCGGATGTTATCAGCAACAAACACGGGATCTCGAACTAGTTTAAGAGTCAGCGCTCTGCGCTTGGCATGACAATGTTGCCGCAGGTAAAGAAAGCTCTCTCAGATGGTACACAGGTTGCGACTGCGTCTAGCCATTTCCTTGTTAGCAAACTGAGATGAGGATAGGAGGCCCTATTTCCAGACCACCACTTGAGCAGATTCACTTCATCCAAGCCCTGCAAAGATTTAGCAGCAGCCAGGTACGCTTTTATCGCCTTTTCACATGCCGCTTCTAGCGACGTTGTCTCCTTTATGTCCTCATTGGCTTTCAGAGCGGCATTTGTGAAGAAGTCTCTTTAAAGTTTATTGGTCGGCGCAGCTACGGGTTGAGCCAGCGGTGTCGGCATTCGTGACTCAGTCAGATTGATAACAGCGTTTTGACAGCCATCGCGGCTTTCTGCTCATTAGTAGATGTCAAGTGAGTCATGTGCTTCGCCATTCTGGGGCCCAAGTATGCGATCCGCCAAGTTGATTACTTTTAAGCTTCCATAGCGATCCATGAACAAATCTCGGATTGCAGCAGTCATTGGCACACGAATTTCATCCACACATTCTTCATTTCCGGCAGGGTTTATAAAATCCTCGAAGAGGTTTTGGTTCAGGAGGATTTTTATCCAGTGCGTCAACTGCAGGTATGACCAGCGGAAGCGAAGGATACGTTTGTCCGTATAGGTCTCTTGAAACCGATTTAAACGGATCCAATATAACCCACTGACATTTGATCGCTAACCATTATTCCCTGTGAGCTGGCTCAGTTAATTTGTTCTGCACGTATTTGAATTCGGCACGTCCTCGGAGGAGAAAAAAATGCTCAAAGTACGATCCAACGCTGGTTGAAGATGAATACAACGCTCCCGCATCTTCCAGCAGTTATTCCAGCGTGCTGGACCGTCCGCAATCATATTTACCCCATCATTTGCAGCAGCACGGAGCTTTGTCTTTTGAATGTCAGCCAGTCGATTATGTGCTTTTGGCGACTCCCTTAAGTAATAAGCTAGCTTCATAATGTTTGAACCATTTTCCGCATCGATTCCATATCACTTTGTGCAAGACTCTGAAGTATTCATCCAAGTAAGTTGAAATTTCGTCAATTGCACGATCACGAAGTTTATTCATCTCCAATCGCTCATCGTCGTTTAAGCTATCATCCTCTTCGTGCTCGCTAAAATAGGCACCAGCCTCTTCAGCTACAGCGGACTCCCACAGCGGACTAGTGTTTTGTGACGTTTTTTGTCTTAGACAGGGTGCCGGACAGCACTAGATAGGGTTCGTGGACAAGGCACGGAGAGTGCAATACACCCAAGTCACCCCCTGAGGCCACCACATTTGACCCATAATCGTGAGCAAATATAGCTCTCGGAGGTCCCCAATCCCCCATAATCTCTATCAACCGCGCTCTGTCACTGGGTCCCAAGTTGCGTTCATTCACGGCATGAGCGATGAAATTGCTTTCTTAGAAGACTCGAGAGTACTCAAACGACGATACACAGGTCTCATTTCATCGCTGGGCTCTCCGTCACCGTAGGCCTGCTGGCTCATCCAGCGGCATTAGTGATCAGGGGTGATCTGAAGAAGCTCATCCGTTGTGAGCACGCGGTCTTTGCCGTAGTTGATATCGACCTTGTACGACATGAACTTCACTAGCTCGGGTATTGAGCGACTTGTTATACTGCTAGCTCTGTGAAAGTGTGCCCCTGCAAAATGACCTATACACGTAGTATGTATGGAGACTTGATACTGACTCTGTTTGCAACCTTAACTGTTTTTATTTTGTAATGAACCCGTTTGCAAAAGTCGTCACTGGCTGCATCCACGTGTGCCACTCGGGTTGAAAACGACACTGCATCTATTAACATGGTACCGACACAAATCGTTGCCGGTATCGTACCTCCAGCCAATCAACAATCTGGATTTCGGAGAAATACAACCCCGGTTGCAAATGGCCGGTATTGTACATGTAACATCAAAAGAGGTGCGTATTATGTTTTTTACAGCTTTTGAAAAATCAAAGCTCTATCCGTCGATCGTCCAACCACATGGGTGGATGTGTCGATGGTCCTGTGGTATACAGGCTGTATACCACTCGAAAGTTTGCGCAAGGGTGGTTATTTAATCTTATCGACGCAAAGCGTGCAACTCTTTTCCAGCTGTCCGATTCGACAGCAGGAAAAATTATTTGGTGTCCATGGCGGAGATAAGGTGCCACCGTAGGTCTTCAAGTGCTGGTTGCCAACTGAGAGAGTGCGTACTTCCAGACGGGACGACCCTTCATCGGTCACTTAATTACAAGGCCTGACAGCAGAGGGTGATAGTAACGTGAAGGTTATTATAGTAACTATCGGGTAATACTGTTCACATCCTAATATTTTCAAAAATGGTTTCTCGATATTTAAAAAAGTATTGTATACTTGTGCCCCTCATATCACCAATTATTAGCTACATACTTCGAGGTACTACTTTGGGTTTTATGCCGTAAACCACGGCCTCAGTGCAACAACTGTAAAAAGCTCCATTGCTATACAAAATGTTGGCAAACTTTGCACTTTTTACGTGGTAAAAAAAATATTATGCGACGATTTGAAAAATGTGATGTTTTTTTCTACAAGCGTTAGTACTAAGGTGGGATGTCGTCTCTATCTTTTTAGAGCCGCACTTTTCCTTTTCACAATTTATGTTTTTACGCTGTTGTATTGAGACCGTGCGTCGCACGGAGGCCGTGGTTTACGGTACATCCCACAGCGTGGGTGGAGCCATAAAAATCGAAGTGGTAAAGTAAGATAAGAGCTACCAGAGCATCTAGGGCACAGTATTCAATTTTACATGTAAAAAAAAGTGTCATTATGTTCTTCACCGGTGTACATCATGGCGTCGTGATCATATCTAATTATTATTAAAAGTCTCTTTGTATCCACCACAGGCCTTACCAGCCTCTTCAAGGTTTGTCCTCAGCCTCAGATTAATCTACATGCGCCCGTAGCAGACGATAGCTCGTAGTAGATACTATGTCGCATTAGCATCGGAGACTGCACATTTCAGGCATCTTGTTGCCCTCTCATTTTTTTATTATTTTAGAGGAACACGGCTGTCACTTAGCTACCCTAACGACATCCTGTGACCTTTGTCGGTGTCCGTCTCAATCCAGCCCACCCTGTAGTCCCAGCGCTCTAGCAGCGCTTCCATCCCTTGGAGTCTACAGACCCCTCCACTGTGTAGTTGTCAGCCGTCACTTCCACGAAAGCGCGATGTCACCTTCCACGACGTTGGCGACTTGTCCGTAGCGCAGTCCACGTGACCACAGAGCACGTTCTCGGGGGTGTCAGACCCCGCGTGCAAAATGACGTCGTTCAGACGTCTATTGGCGGGGATAGGTGTGCCCCCAGAACGTTGGCGGCAGGTGCCGCCTCGTGCGCGCAGGAACGGACTGAAGCTTGGTATGCATGCGTCACGCGCGAGATGTCGGTCGTCGTCGCGTGCTCACCGCGCGTGGCCCCTACGGGCCGCCAAGGCGGCGGGGCTCCCCGTCCTGAAGGGGGCCCAGCCACTCGAGGGTGGACTGGCTCTGCGCGCGGTCTTGGTTACCTGTGGGGTCCGGAGCTTTTTGGGAAGTGCCCCATCATTTTACAATTAGTGTATTTCACATTAACGACAGCTTCACACACTCCTGCTTTAATATGATAGTCGTTTAATGCAGAGAGAAACTCCGTAAGGAGTTGGCTGCCAATATCGTTCGTCAATGACGAGTAACTTATGTTGTGACACAGCACTGCTTCTCAATAGGACGAAACTTGATCCAACTTTTCAATTGGGGGTATGCATCCAGCCTCTAAGCCCGTCGCACACTGTGTTTCTCCTGCACGATACAGTGCTTGCCTGGTCTCATTCGACCTTCGTTCAAGCGCACATCTGGTAGCAAAAGAGTACTACTTTCCAGTATGAAATCAATCAAAGAAAATTTCTTATATTTAATATTAGAAGTAATATTGTAGTAATTTGAGAGCTCCTTACTAAAATACGAAATACGATTACCCTCTGCTCATAGCTCTTGAGAGCGGTTTATTGAGAGCATCAGCGTCCTTTGTCGTATACCTCCTCTTCCTTCAAGGGTCGGGTAGTCCGCGGCTGTTCAGGGAGTACGGTCTTGTTCAGTGGCTGCAGGAACGGTAGATAGGAA
>NW_003303553.1:92000-99600 GCF_000142945.1 Phytophthora infestans T30-4 | reverse complement strand
CAAGTGAACGAGCCGCTGACCTCCACATCGTCGACCGGCCGCGGAAAGTCTTTCACTGCCGTCACCAAACGATCCAAGGGTCGAACGCCCTCCGAGCTGAGCTTGTGTCCCAAGTACTCGATCTTCCTAGTTGTAAGCACGCACTGCTTAAGTTTGAGCGTGAGACCCGCCGTCTCCAGACGCTCCAGCACGCACGCCAACTCAATCACGTGACGCTCGATGCCACCACGGGTAAAGATCACGATATCATCTAGATAGACTAGACAGGTCAGCCATGTAAGGCCACGTAATACACTGTTCATCATGCGCTGGAAGGTTGACGGAGCGTTGGTCAACCCGAACGGCATCCGCACGAACTGGTACAGGCCCTGCTACGTCGTGAACGCGGTTTTAACCTTGTCCCTGGCGGCCCCCGTATCTGCCAGTAACCCGCCTTCAAGTCGAGCGTGGTAAATAGTAGTGCACCTCCAAGCGCCTCCAAAGTTTCGCCAATCCTCGGCAATGGATACACGTCCTTGTTGGTCACCTTATTGAGCGTTCTATAGTCAATACAGAAACGCACCTCGCCATCTTTTTTCATCACGAGAGCTACGGGGAAACCCCAAGCACCCTCGCCTTCCTCAATGACACCTGCCGCGAGCATTTTGCGTACATTGGTCTCTTACTACAACGTCTTCGGCCTGTGCAACCCGTCGTCGCTTCAGCATTATGGGTGCAGCGTTACCCGTGTCGATATGGTGCTCGACATTGAGCGTAGTGGCGGGTGGACATTCGTCCATGTTTTCCGTCGTCTTCCTGTTTGCCCTCAGTAATTGCAGCATTAGTCGCCTACTGTTCTCGTCCTTTTCTCCGATGTTGACGTCGTCTTCGTTCACCAAGTGATCGTCGACGGCACCCAGTTCACGCAACCAGCCACTGAGTTGTTCACGCTGCACCTTTCCATTGACTTCGGGGGTGACCGTCGCTGCCAACATCACAGAGCCCACGTGTGGAGTGGGTACGAACAGTCCTTGCTGACGCGGTTACTGCCACCTCGACTGGGGTCACCGTACTACCACCCAAGTGTGCCCTCCTCGCCATACGCACTACCGCGCCCTTGGCACCACCCGTCTTGTCGTACGTCTTAAATTGTATCACGACGCGTCGTCCTTCGTCGTTGTACCTCACTTCGTTACTGTGGAAGTCTATGGTAGCACCGTGGCTACGCATGAAGTCAACTCCTAGTAGAAATTCGTCGTGCAGCCGTGGACAATACATGCCTCGACACTGATCTTCTCACCGAATACGTTATTCAAGACAAAGTGCCACACACCGACCACGTCGAGCAAGAAGCCACCAATGCCTTCCACGTAGTCAACTGGGGCCTATGTCTCCACTCGGTCTCCGAACTGCATCCAGTCAGTGCCAGCGACAGTGTGTCGAGCACCACTGTCGAGCTTGACACTGCGTAACACACCGTCAACCTCCATCTGAGCTGTCGGAAGGTCATCGTTAGCACCGATGTACTCCACGTCATTCGCCTTCACTGGTTGCCGCCGTATCGTGTCGCCATGTTGTACTAGGCTCACGCGTGCTGTTTCCCCACCACCAGATTCGCATACAGCGCCTCCTCGAGCGGTGCGCTGTACGTCGAGTTGCCTCATTGCCTCTTCTCGCTGCTGGCGACGCGTTTCTCGTCGCTCGTCGTCAACACGTCGCTGTTCTTCTTATGCCACTAGTTCAGCGCTACGTCGACGCTCCCTAGCCCGCTCAGCCTTCACCCGCTTTGCTACCTTGCGTGCCTTTCTCGCGCCAGCCGTACTTGTGCGATGCCGCCGCCTTCTCCACTCGTCTCGTCGTCCGTCGCTCTGGGGTCGACCCCTCGGCTCGTTCGGTCAGGCCGCCGACCAACGACCTGGCTGGCCGCAGTTGAAGCACTGGTACGGACCAGGGCTCGCGCTCTTATTCGGTTGCGTCTTCTCTGTCTGTCGCCCAGACGTCTGCACCTGCTTCACAGCCACTTTCAGCTTCATTCGTGTGGGCTTCACGTCCGACTCGTCACCGCTGTCGTCCCTGTCGCGCGACTTCCTCTCCGACTTCTTTGCACTGCTCCGTTCACAGGCCTGCTGGGACCTCGCCCGCTCTCTTCCGCTCAGCTTTGGTCTACACCCAGTACTTCCCGTTACACACGTGCCCAGGTGGAACATCCCATGTGCTTGAGTAGTCATTCCACATACCCTGAGGGTTGGTAAAGAGCGCGACAGCTCTACCGTCCCCATCCATTACCGCCGTGTGGTTCGTCGCCGTGATACCAGACGACAGGCCAGCACCCCCAATTCCTGGGATGATCATCGTCTGACCTATCGTTCCCGCCATCGGGATGAGGTACGGGCTTAATGCAGCTGCCCATGCGTGCCCGATGTTTTGCATTTCCCTGTGCGACGTTGTCCATCGGGTCGTCGATCTTGGTGGCCTTTGCCACGGCCCTCTCCAGCGTCTTCGGCTTCGGTGGCTGCCGCACAAGTTTCTTGGTCGTCTTGTCCTAGCAACGGTAGAACTGGGTGAGCAGGACACGTTCACGCACCTTGTTCTTGTCGACCACCTCGCGCAGTGCTGCTGCGAAGTCCGCGTACGTCTCATCGGGCATCATGCGCCTCATGCTCACCCGCCACTCGGCAGCCGACTCGTCAAGGCGCTCACCATAGCGTCTCAGCAACGCCTTCTTCAGGTACATCCATGTTTCGTCTACGATCCGTCAACCTGCGGTCACCACCGTGTTGCGCTCTCCATCAGCTTGTTCCCCAGCATGAAGTACAGCGCTCGGTCCGTCCACGTGCCGCGCCCAGATTATTCGGCACCGCGTAATGACAGATCGACCCTGTCGATCCAGGTCGACACCGACACCTTGGGTGATGGAGTGAAGGTGGGCAGCTCCAGGTCCTTTACGCTCTTCCGCTTCGGCTGCCCTTCGCGTCGGTCGTGCGGCTCGCGCCGTTCGTCACGTCCCCGCCGTTCTCGCCGGTCACGCTGTCGTCGCGTTCTGTCCGACTCACTGTCGGAGCTGGATGAGCTTTCCTCATCACTGTCTCCGCTGCTCTCATCCTCGTTCGAGCTGCTCTAGTCGCTCGAGCTGTCGTCATCACTGCTGGGGAACTCCTCAGTAGCGGTGTCGTCATCATCGTCATCGCTGTCGGCACTACTGTTAACATGCCCAGTTCCATCCCCATCATCGCCACCGCCATCGTCGTCCGAAGGATCCGATGCATGGCCATGGGTCACACCGTACTGCTCTTCTTCCGCTGCTGCTCGAACCGTTGCCGTCGCCCCCGCTTCGTCGATCAGCCTGAGCGTGGCCACGTCGTACAGCTGCATCGCCGTCGCGTCGTTGCTCGCGATGACGCCCACCGCGATCATCGTCTTCGGTTGCAGGTTGGAGTCGCGCCACCATCGCTCTCAGCTCATTTATGGCTGTGGCCATCGCCGTAACATCCAGCTGAGGGGTCGCCACCAATCCGTTCGTGCCACTGTCGTTTCGCGAGTCGTCACCATCCTGAGACATCTCTCCACGCCCATGCGTCTCTTCCTCACGGTGCTCCGGAACGGCCTCGTGTGCCGTATGCTTGTTTTTCGCCTTCGCCGGTGCTGGCTTCTCTCTGTCCAGCGTCACAACCATGGTACGCGATCCGTCATTGTGTGACCTGGTCACAGCGCCTGTGGGCGGCTCGTTCTCCACGTCACTCCGTCGGTCGTCACTGTTGCCTGACGCACATCGTCGTGTCAACCTCGTCTTGCTCTTACCGAGGACCCTCGGCGAAGGCCCTGGAGGTGAAGATCTTATCCGTCATCTTTGCCCGTTGCTCACTCGTATTCTTGTTGTGGGACCCCTGTATGACCACTATGTAACGGGCCAATTATCTCGTCCGGCCGTGGGGCGGGTCGTTGCTCCATTGTGCTGCGCTACGGCCTCCGCTTTCAATTAGACTTCGTAACTTTACTTTATAATAGACACCACTGGCTGACAGGATTTACTTGACCCTGCACCGGAACGTTCACCACCTGTGCTCGTTCCTACTTTATTAATCAGCAATAAGCTGCTTTAGTCACTTGCTAACGCAGCCTACACACTCAACCAAGGCTCATCCTTGGACAACGCGCACGCTCGATTCCCCGTCAGTGCACACGCCGCCCTTGTACCCGCCCCAGCACTCAAGCAGTGCACACTGGATTTCCCGTCAATGCACACCACCACCAAGCTCAACGACGGGCTGGATTCCCCGTCAGCACACGCCGCCTCGCCTCAACTCTGGCGACCTCTCAATCGCACACTGCCCGCTTCCGTAGGCCACACACACACGTGCTCCGTACCGAGCAGATTCGTTTACTCCCCACCGAGTAGAGCCACCTGCTCTCCTCTGTGCAGATTTACTTGCTCTCTACTGAGCTGATTCTTTTGTTCTCCACTGAGTAGAGCCACTTGCTCTCCTTTGCGCAGATTCCTTTGTGAGCGGCCAAGACCGCCTCTCAGCACCTGGCGCACTGGATCCCCCGTGCTGCGCAGGCACGCACTGCACTTCAATGCCACGGTCTTCATTTGGACATCCTCCAGGCTGGAGGCTCCAGCGCCATGCGCTGCCTCACAGAGCCCGACGTCTCCGTACGCGGTGATCTTCTGGCACGCCACGTGCCACTTCTGTCGCGCTCCATCATCATCATCTGGACCCGCTGTGCTGTGGTCTACACCACGGCACGGTCCGTTACAAAACATTGGTCGTTCTTGCATCTCGAATGTAACTTACGATCCTTCAAATTGGGTCAGCGCTAATCGTGTGCGGTCGCCTGGTATGCGCTTGCAGCTACCAAACTTGCACTTTGCTTTACGTTGGAATTATTGTGCACAAAGCTGCGTGCGATATGATCCGTGCAGTGTTTGACGTCAAATTCGCGTGAAACCGAGACAGATAGCATTGCTTAACTTCTGTCGCAAAGAAGAATGCCAACTCCCTTTTTCTCCAAAATATCAAAAGCCATTCGTAATTATCGCTGTCTTTAGCTGGTACCAACACATAAGCGAAAGCTACGTTCTGCATGTTATTAAAGCATCCCGACCTACGATGTGCATCTGCAATCCGCCGTAGTATTGGCATTTTGAATGGTGATATCGCTGATGTTGGGGGTGGAGCCTCCGGAGCTGCTAGGGCAGCAATGCTGTTGCCAGAGTTGGTGTCGGCGGATCGTCCGGCGTGGAAGGAGCTGCAAACACTCGCGCAACTGGCGCTACGAAAACGACGGACGGTTTTTCGGCGGCTAGTGGCGTCTTTGCTCTACGAGTCAAATTTATAGCAGCGTTGCTAATAGTATACTGTTTCTGTCACGACTTGCGGTTTCTAAATACTGCTCTTGGCGGGTAAAATTACTGGTCGATATTACGGGTTATCTTACTGGTACTGTCGGACATATTACTAGTGTTGTCAATTAATATTGAATCCATTCTACTCTTGCTTGATTTTAATCAAACGAAATCTATTATTATATATGAGACTGCGTCAAACAAAATGTTACTTACGAACCTTTGAGAGTTATCGAGATAATCATGCTTAAAGTGGCCAATTGATTTTCGCACTTAACCGAAACAGTGACATTTATTGTTAACTTCCATCGAAAAAACAGTAAAACTACCCTTATTCAATTGCTTTTAACAAGAGCTTTTAAATAACACTTAAATCTCTAAAATTGAAAAAATATTGAGCTCACAACACTCCTAAATGTATCGTCATTTCGAGGGCCCATATATGAAGATAATTTTTTTGAGCGACCACAACTTCTTCAGTTTTAAGCATTGTGCAGCTCAAAAGATAGAGGAGACGCCCCGCTTTCGTTTAGAGTGCTTAAATCGCGATTCGTACTTAGGTTCATAAGTAACATTTTGTTTGACGCAGTCTCATATTACCTAAGATCATTCCCACCGGTTCCAAGTCAAATGGATGCGTAGTGCTATAAAGTTTTTGCAAACCTCGATAAAAACAAATGGTCTACAAAAATCAAATGAGCTGTTTAGTGGATACACCAGCTACTGTAGAAATAGTGAGCGCCATAGTTGGTGTAAAGCCCGAAATACATCCACAACAGGAGGTTTTCTGCACTCTCCCGCACAACTTAATAATGCCTGATCAAATTTAGCTTGGTCGAAACGGTGAAATGCTTAAAAAATATGAAACCTAGGACAAAAGCATTACAATAGCTCCGATTGTGAAAACATGTTTAATAACTTAAAAGCTACCAAAGCGTTCGTGATAGTGCTGCCCGCCGGACAGTGGAGTGATTACCGCAACCGTAAATTGAGACATTTATGGTCGTTTTAAAGACTTTATGGTTGCGTTACCCAAATTCATAAATTACCTGCGAAATTAAAATCCAAAAAAAAACGCTTCCGTCTTAGGTACGTATCTGTTCTTTTTAAGTTCGATTCGTTTTAAATACGATCATTCTGAGCCTCCCATTTCAGAAATTGCGTGGGAGCGAGAAGAACACGCGGCTGCGCCAGGAACACGAACTCCGCACCCGACGCTGACGCATCTGAAGACCCATGAGTCGTGCGCAGGACGCGGTCAAGCCTGGTACGTAATGCAGTACTTGCGCCTGACGCAGCAAAAATTAGTTTGACCTTATGTGCGAATCCGTAGACTGGCGAGGACGTACGAGGCTGCGAGACCTGTATGCGGTAATTGTCATCGAAGACGCCAACGACAGCAGCAGCGATGATAGCAGAGACGAGGATGCGTCTGCGGGCGAGGAGGATAGCAACGCAGGAGGGAAAGATTCCTTTTCGGAGTCAGAGAGTGATCTATCATTGAGCGCTGGTACGCACGTTTGCTGTCATGTTATTTTTTTTTGCGATGGGCATTTACCTTTATTAGCATTGGGGTGTGTTTTGCAGCTCGTGTGCAACGCAAGACGCTCCCCAAGACAAATAAGAAGAGAAACGAGAAGACATACGCAGGTAAAGTTGTTTTAAAGCGGTTGTGGTTGATTTAGCGAAGGTAATTTATATTTAATTTGTTTTTTTAGCCTCTACGAAGAAAGAGAAGTTAATCCGCGAATCACCACACCTGCAGTCGCTGCCGCGTCCCTTCAAGCAGCAGAAAATTGGGGGACAGTCGGGTCCGGCGGAAGGTACACAGCGTGAGCGATCCAGACTTACACGCCTGCCCAAATCCACTGCAGATTACACGCCTAGAATCCGAAAAGTAAGCACCTTGAAGAGATGGACTCTGTGACGGGGTCACACAGCACCTTGCGCTAGAGGAAGTTATCTTCCGAGAGTATACAAACTCTCAGTGAACGGCAGTTCACAGGTCCCCTCTTTAATTAAAGAGAGCGAAGTGACCTAAATAAGGTAGATTGTAAACTGAGTATATTTATAGGTAGGTTAAGTTTGAGGTTAATACAAACTATCAGTTACCTATAGAAATGCAAGGTCATTTAACCAATGGTTGGTTTTGAATGACCTTGGTACCTTGTACCAAATATCCCGGAGTATGACATGTCATACTCCTGAAGTGTGAAGTGTCACACTTCATGTAACCAGGGTACACTTAGTGCTACGTACCCCGTTACACCTCCC
>NW_003303553.1:88654-91230 GCF_000142945.1 Phytophthora infestans T30-4 | reverse complement strand
GTACCGCCTCTAGTCTCCACTCCGCGAGGAGAAGGAGACTCGCTCTGTTTCCTATCAGAGTCTCTTCGGCTCCCCGGATGAAGAGGATTAGAAGGAGGAAGAAGAGGAAGAGGAGGGTGCCATTGTTGAGCCCCGGGAGGTCTCGAATGACCTCGACCAGCAGCAGGAGGATTTCCAAGCTGCCCAGCGTGTGCGTGGGGGGTCGGTGGCGGCACCCGTCAGCCAGGGAGCTGCCATCAACTCAAGAGGGTATTGGCCTCCCGAGGAGAGCTCTGGGGCTGACCTCTTCTTAGAGCTTCTCGTCGCTCCTCGTGGCCTTGTGGGCGGGCCACACTTCTAGGGGCATCTATGAAACGAGCCCTTGTTCAGAAGGAACAGTTGTTCGTCGACAACGTGGAGGCTGCTCGGTGTGTGCTTCTCGCGCCACACCGCATTCCCCTTAAGGACTTCACGACTTGTCGTAAGAAGCCCGAGACCCGGGGTGGTCTCTATCCCTGTTTGGGGGATACCCCTGGGTTATGCCCCGAGAACTGTCCCACATGGAGTTCTTGTGAGGACATGTTCTGGGCGTGGGTGGAGACTCTCAAGTACTCTCCCACGGATTATGGGAACTCCATGAAGATCAGCAGCTGTCCCACATCCCGGACCAGCGTGATCTTCGTGTGAGGTTTGCCCACTTGATCAGCAAGCGTATGCTGCCAAGGGACATCCTGAAGCGCGCGGCTTCTAGCGCTCACGATGAGCGCGGGTACGGTATGTATTCATCATCCGTACCCCGTTCGGGCAAGAAGCCCCGGACTACTTATGAAGCTGCCGCCGCTTCTGTTCCCAGATTGCGACAGCTTTCGGGCAGTCAATCAGGAGCCGTTCAATCGGCTCCCACGAGTTCTCGGAGTGGGCATAACCCCTCCACTTCACGAGGAGCTGTCGCTTCCCGCGACACCGTTGCTCCTGGAGGATCCGCTCCACGTGGAAGTGGACTTCTCCATTCCGGTCAAGCAGGGGCGGAGGTGCCCTCGTACGAGTACGAGTACTCGGCGCCTCCCGAGAGCCACTCTCGTTCGAGTGCTCCGACTGCGGGTCCGACACGGGAACCTGAGGTTGACCGCCTCCGTCAACGTCTCCTCGTGCTTGAGATTGCACTTGGCCTTGGGACTGGCGGTAATGCTGCCGCCCAGGCCGGGAATCAGGGCGAGCTCGCTCGTCTTGCGGGTCGCCTGGACCTGGTGGAGCGAGAGGTCGCGAGCCTGCACCTGCGGGTGGACCGCCGGGCCTCTTCGTCCGATCTGGACGAGGCCTTTCGCATGATCCGACGGATCGAGGCTTTGTTGCCACGTCCGGAGCCGCCTGCGGCACACTCCCAGACGTACGCGTATGGTGCGTACCCGGCGTACTCAGCGTACTCGGCGTATGGCGCCGGGGTCCGTTCGTATGGAGACCCTCCGGCGTACGGTCTTGACCGCAGCCTTGCCGTCCCGACCGAGGCTTGGGTGCCTGCTCCGACGCCCTCGTCGACGACTGTGACCGGCCCTCGCTTCGAGGAGCTGGGTCAAGGGGGGTCTGCGAGTCAGCAACCCCCTGCGGGTCAAAGTACCGCTTAAGACGTCCGACATAGAACGTCGGGTGCGTCGTCATTGACTTTGGAAGGTCGATGGTGTACGACGCACCATGTCTGGCCAGGACTGCAAAAGGTCCGATGAAGCGGTGCTTCAGCTTGTTGCTGCCGACAGAGCTAACAGTGTCTAGAGGTAGGTTCCTCGTGTCTAGTAACACTAAGTCACCAATCTCAAATATACTTAAGTTTCCTCTTCCTTGTTTGTCCGAGTACTCCTTTTGTTTATCTTGGGCCGCTGCCATGGCATCGCGGACCCTGCTGACAATGTTCAGCTTGGTATCCATAAAGGATTCCACCTGTTTCCGCAGCGAAACTGGCCTCACATCCGAGACCTGGGAGAAAAGGGCTTTCCGAGCCTCTCCCCCACTTAGAATAGAGGAGTCAGTGTTTCCTCGAAGAGTGAGAGGCACTCTGGGGTGGCGGAAGCCGTTCAAGTAGAACGGCGTGAACCCCGTGGACGCGTGCACCGCGTTGTTGAGCGCAAACTCAACAACTGGAAGCTGCGTCGACCACGTACGTGGCGCTGCCGCGCACACACTGCGCAGAGTGTCCTCGAGCACTCGATTGACGCGCTCTGTTTGGCCGTCTGTCTGCGGATGATCCGCAGTGGACATCTGCAGACGAGTTCCCAGTAAAGGGAACAGCGTTTTCCAAAACGCAGCAGTGAACCGCGGGTCTCGGTCCGAGACAATCGTCTCCGGGAGACCGTGATAGCGGAACACGCCATCGACGAACAACCTTGCGGTTTGTTCGCCCGTCACAGTGACGGGAACTGGAGCAAGATGTACCATCTTGCTCAGCCGACACACGAACACCAAAATTCCGGTGTTGCCGTGTCCGTCGGCGGGAAGCCCAAAGATGAAGTCAAGACTCATCGACTTCCAACAATCAGCCGGTACGGGCAGGCTCTGTAGTGGAGCCGAAGAGTTCCCTGCGGGTTAACCCGCTGACATGTTCACAT
>NW_003303553.1:87349-88135 GCF_000142945.1 Phytophthora infestans T30-4 | reverse complement strand
TGCGACCATCACTCCTGGGTGTAATTGGTGTACGTACCGTCGTTTTCGGCTCAGAGGCAATAAAACTAGGACGTGAAATGCACTCCTTCACTATTATAGGGTTAATTAACGTCATTTTGGTCGCGAATCCAGTGAAACTAGGACATGCAAATGTGCATAGAGAGCCGGGAACAGCGATACGGCGATCACGCTGCGCAATTGAGCGAAGCATCACTTGCTCATTCGCATCACTCAGATCCCTTCCTAGGTCTACGCCTAAGTGGGTGCAGCTCCCTCAGTGATCAGCCAAGTATGGGCGAGGCAAGCGCGGCGGTAGTGCTCGCAACGTCTCCGCCGGCAGCTACAGCTGTCCCCGAGTGCGTCCCCCGCGTCCACAAGCCCGCAGTGGCCCGTAAACTTTGCGTCAGAAAATGGTGGACGAGCTCAAGAACGTTTAAAGTTTGCGCAAAAAGTCCGGCAGAAAAGGGACAAGAACTCGACGCGTGGAAACCGCCACCGCTTGAGCTCAATGAGGACGTGGATGACGAAGAGGACGACGTGGTGCAGGACCCCCAGGCTGCTGGCAAAGCCAAGGGCTGCAGCATCTGCGAGCGCTCGTTCACGGTGTTTCGAGCCAAACACACGTGCAAAATCTGCGCGCAGAAGATCTGCGACGACTGCAGTAAGAACCGAATGAAGCTTAACCGTAGACTGGAGCGCAAGAAAGGCTCGAGACTGTGCGACCCTTGCGCCAGGAGCTACATCCACGCCGACAACGGCAGCGGTGAGGATACGTTCCCGGACTCG
>NW_003303553.1:84492-86835 GCF_000142945.1 Phytophthora infestans T30-4 | reverse complement strand
GACACTCGCTTCACAAGCGATAGGTCGGTGGTTCAAACCCACTAGGGCACAGCCCTCTCGTTCCATGAACGATTGTTCACGCTTGGACAAGCTTAAGAGCAATCCGCTTTTAGCTCAGTGGTCGAGCGTTGGCTTTGGAAGCCACAGGTCGGTGGTTCGAACCCGCCAGGGCACAGCCCTCTCATACCATGAGTAGTCCGTTCTCGGACTGACGTACGGGCATCGCCCTTGTAGCTCAATGGTAGAGCTCCGGCCTGTCAAGCCAAAGGCCAGTGGCTCGATCCCCGTGCGGGACAACGACACAGACGCAAGAGAGCCTAATGACGCCAGTACTCTGCCCCGAATCAGTGAACAAGGACGTCCACAGGATAGTGTTTGGAGCGAGTTTGATGTGGTTGTTCCAAGGTGGTCGACACCGAAGAAACAACATCCTGACGTCCAGTGTAAATACTGCGCGAAAACTATTCGTCATGCCCAACCGAAAAAGAATCTTCGCCCTCACATTCGTCGCTGCCATAAGGCTCCTAACAACGTTCGTTCCCGATATCCGCCAACTCCAGCCAAGCGATCCCGAGATGGCGAGAGTGAAACCCGTCAACACAAGCGAGCTCGAAGTGAAGGCGAAGAAACGCGAGCGGTAGTACCTCGACTCTACACGAAGAGTGAGATCAGGGCTTTTCATCACGAGGTCGCCTCTGCCTTTTATTCGTCTGCAATTCCCTTCCGTGTGGTCGAAAACCCGAAGATGCGGCATATTTTGACAAAGTATTGCCCCGGGATGCCGCTACCATCGCGTCAGGATCTCGCTAGCGCGCTACTGGATGATGCTTATCGCGAAGAACGAGCCAATGTCGAGCTGGTGCTACGAAGTCAAACATACGTTACTGTGGTTACCGACGGTTGGTCGGACCCAAATAGCGAGAGCATCATCAATTTCATGATCACATCGCCGTTTATGCGTCCAATATTTTGGTGCTCCATTCGAAGGGGCGAAGACCGGCACACCGGGATGTATATGGCATCTGCATTGGCAAAAGTAATCAAAGAAGTCGAAGAAATAGTTGGAAAGGGGGCTGTCGCTGCGGTCGTCACGGATAATGCTGCCAACATGCGTAAGTCATGGGAAATACTCGTGAAAAGAATTCCATCTCTGACGTGCAATGGATGCTCGGCTCACACGCTCAACTTGCTGCTGAAGGATATGTTCGGTATTGAGTTCATGAGAGACGTCCTCAACAAAGCGGTTGCCATTACCAAATTTGTCCGGAAACGACCAGCACTTCTCTATTACTTTAGGTCGAAGCAGCGACAGAGAATCGGCTCGCGCCAGCATCGACGATCATTGATACTTCCTGTTTCCACACGCTGGTACTCTAGTACCAATTGCATCTCTAGTGTCGTGAAGAATGAAGAAGTGCTACGTGCTGTCTTTCGAAACGACAGTCTCCTGGATCGCTACGGAAATGCTGCAGCGAAGCTACAACATGTACAGGAAATACTGGCGGACAGCCACTTTTGGACTAGAGCTCGTACCGTATTACGACTGGTTGAACCAGAAACTAAGGCTCTAGGGGCTCTCGAGAAGGATGGTTGCTGTCTATCTATGGTTTATCATTATTTTCGCGGCTTGCAATACAACAGCATCTACGCCATGAGTCATGGTCCATGACGACAGATGACGTAGCTGAAGGCGTTCTCGCGGACAAATTCGGTCTCGATGGAGAATGCTACAGCGGGAGTCGGTTTTGGCAGCGTTTTTGTTGGATCCGTCGAAGCATATAGCTGAATTTGAGGATTCAGACTTAATCAAGGCCGTTAAGGCATGTGTCGCACTCGCTTTGCGTGTCGGATTACCTTCGGGTGTGAGTGCTCAGGCGTTTCGGCAGGCGGTTCTACGATTTGTACGGATGAAGGAGAGTTGGAGTCCTGAGGAGCACGCCGAAAATGCTGTGGATGCGCCTTTGGATTGGTGGCTTCTTTACCGGAAGAAGCTCTTCGTATTGTACACGCTTGCTACCCGTGTGCTTAGCATTCCGACGTCCTCTGCAGCAAGCGAACGCTCCTGGAGTGTTCACTCTTTTATTCACAGCAAACGACGGAACCGGTTAAAACCCGAGCGAGTCGAGAAACTGGCGTTTGTGTATTCAAATTCGGGAGACAAGGATGCCACAAGCTGTATTCACTATATGGAAGTTGAGCAAGATGCGAGTGATAGCGAAGTAAGTGACGATGCGAGCGAAAGTGGCGACGAGTCACCTTCAGCAGCACACAGGAGCCGTATGAATGGTGCCCGCGTCGTCGCGAGACACGATGTCAATACTTCGCCACCTACTAGATTTTTCG
>NW_003303553.1:80636-83978 GCF_000142945.1 Phytophthora infestans T30-4 | reverse complement strand
TGGAACTATGGGAGCTTGAGTCCAACATCTGATCATTGCCTCTTGTTAGTCCTCATTTATTCGTCACTTGATCTTTCAGGTTTGTAGGTAGCTCACAGCGTCTTGCTCCAGCTGCAAATGCGAAACTGCTTAGTACTACGATAATTTTGTTATTGATCTGCTCTTTGGCTACTGTAGGGATGAGTATTGTTGCCGACTTCAGCACTTATAGTGTTGGCGGTCTCGCTAAGCAATGTCTCTATCTGCTACTTGGATAGCATCAGGTTAGTAAAGCTCGTGCGCATCATAGATCTTTGTTCGTACAGTACGGATCGTACTACATTCATACACGAGGCATATTTTCGATGGAGTGACGACGGGTCTTCTTGCCGCCCGCTTGTATCACCAAGAAATACCACATCGTGATGCCGCGCCATAGTGATTACTTTTTCCATTAAGACATTCCTTTATCTTCTTTTTCGGGAGATTCTTGCCGGCCTAAGCATATCAAGAGCCGGTTGCCTATTTTAAATCCTGCACCACAGCGTGGCAGCCCCACCCAAGAGCGATAATATGGGTCCAGCTCCTACAGCAAGCTGACTGGGTCGCACCCGCGACTTTTTATGATATTAGGTACACGATGCAGCTACCGCTGACGCTGTTCCAGGGGACATCCATTTCGGGCTGCTTCAGACTTCCACGGGGTCGCATTCTAGCCGCCGCATTGCTCAGGCTGACGTGGCGCCTCGCAAGTGTAAAGATAAAAATGTGAGTTGCCAACAAAATTTAATATGTGCAAAAAACGACCCAAATAGTTAATACCATTCCCTATTAACTGTATAAACTACCGCGGTAAGCTATTACCCGTTTATTAACTTGGTAAAAAACAACACTAGTGTTGATACCGGTATTTTGGGCGGTACTGACGTAGCACCAAACGAAACGCAAGCTGGCCTAGAATGGTATAACACGTTAACCGCCTTGACCTCAACATCAACTACAGCAAATGCATCTTGTACTTAAGTATTCGATATCCATGCAGCTGTGGGTAAAAGATGCTTGGAGTTTGAGCTGCCATAGCCAGCAACGTCCAAGCATTTGCAGCTCTATACAAAACTGCCATAGCCTGCTCTACTAGCGACAATCTAGTCCGTGCCGAGGCTCTTGCGGATCTGCTCCGTGACCTTGTCCATGTCCGTGTGGGCGTTCACCTCGGTGAGCTTGCCCTGCTTACGGTAGAAGTCGATCACAGGCTGCGTCTGCTTGTGGAAAGCCTCGAGACGAGAGCCCAGAGTGGCCTCGTTGTCGTCCTTGCGCTGGATCAGAGGCTCACCGGTGATGTCGTCCTTACCCTCCACCTTAGGCGGAGCGAACTTAACATGGTAGCTGCGGCCACTGGCCGGGTGCACACGGCGACCCGAGATACGCTCCACCAACACCTTGTCCGGCACGTTGAAGTTCACGACAGCGTCCACCTGAACGTTCTCCTCAGAGAGCATCTCGTCGAGCTGCATAAACAGCAGAGTGAGCCTCTAATCCACACGTGTTCGCGGCATTAAATGTACGCACCTTCTTGGCCTGCACGACCGTGCGCGGGAAGCCGTCAAGGATGAAGCCACGACGACAATCGGGGCTCTTGATAGAGTCCTTGATGATGCCGACCACGATCTCGTCGGTCACGAGAGCACCCGACTCCATGGCGGCCTTGGCCTTCTTGCCCATCTCGGTGCCAGCGGCCACAGCGGCACGCAGGATGTCACCGGTAGCCAAGTGGCACAGGCAGTACTCGTCCTTTACACGAGGCGACTGCGTACCCTTGCCGCAGCCAGGGGGTCCTGTAAACGCGATAATAAGAGCGAGTTAGTCAATTGATGTCTTCGGATCCCCGTGGTTAATTGGAAGCATGGAGGCTGTTATTGCATACCGATAAAGATGGTACGGCGCTCCTTCTTGTTGGCGCACTCGATGCGCTTCTGCAGCTCTGAGAGAAGCGAGGTGGTGGGTACAGCGGCGAGGGACATAGCGACGAGATGCGAGTCAATGCACGTGGGGAGGAATCGGAACTGACAGGACACCATCGCCACGTTTTCGATCCCTAACCCGCTCAGGATATTTGGAATCACCGATATTATACCGGTTTGTTCATTTAAGTGCGACTAAGCGTATTTACGAGTTTTTACGACATTGAAGTTGACCTACACTCTGCAGTCTAAGATCACTCTGATTGCAATCTGTACGATGCGCTCGAAGGCGACGTCGGAGTAGCGACGCCAGCGCCACTGTCGTGTCGGGAGTTGCGGCGTCGTAAGCCCGTGAAACACCTTGGCCACCGCATAGCTCGTCCACATGATCTCCTCTCTGTCCTCGGCATTACTTTCCTCCATCGGACTCCCACCAAGACGCAGCTGTATCAGCGAGCTCGTGTCTCGCTCAATTGCCTCGATCAGAGATGCGGTAAGAGGACGTAGCATCTTGTGTAGTAAACGTTCGTCTTCTTCTCCTTCGTCACTATCTTCGTCCTCGAAGTAGTGCACGAGTTTCGTCTCCAGAGCGGCGCCTTACTCTCAAGATCTTCTTCATTCTCGTCGTGCGGTCTGGACGGAGATGGCGCTGGCAGCGCAGCTGCGTGTAGTGCACTGTACAGCTGCGCAAGACGAGCGAGCTGTCGGGACTCGAGGTGTTCGTGCTTCGCGTATAGACTGGCGGTCCATCGTTCCGCAGCCTCGGTCTTCATCTCTTCGGTCTCGTCGACTCGCCAGCTCAGCTGCAGCTGGAACGCTGGCTGCGACAACGTCAGGCGCTGGATCTGGCCAGTCTGTTGCGAAGCTCGCAGCTCCTGTAGCATCCGCCGTTCATTGGTTGCTGCAGCCACCGCAGCAGCGTTCGTCTCTCCCTCCTGTTGCGCATTTGAAGTCGCCAAAGGCGTTACCGAGTGTAGTGTTTCCCGGGTCCGAATACCAAAACTCCAACACAGCGATGCGGGGGCCAACCCGCACGAAATAGTAGCCGAATGTATTGATGTGTTGGTGACTTGGAAGATTGGAAAGTGAGTGCCTTGGGAGACCGTAAGTCTGGTGCTAACCAGCCCGTGCTCGCCAAGGTGAGCCCAAAGAGAGAGAGGCAGACTATCGTGGACAGACTGCTGAGAATGTACATGCAACACACCAAAGGAAACATGCAGTTGGGCTTTACTAGATCCTAATACATCTTGGTAAGTCAACTTGCTCATCAAGATCACAGAGCTGTACTCATTGTTCACAGAGGAATGCCGTCGGACACATGCGGGTACTTTCTGTGATCTTCACTGTCGACATCTCTCGATTACTGAGTCTGCCTGCTCAGCACCAGATCTGGATGTCTGTC
>NW_003303553.1:59252-80401 GCF_000142945.1 Phytophthora infestans T30-4 | reverse complement strand
AGATCGGCTCGAAATCCTGCGAGGTGTCGCTGTGACTCCTGCACTTGCGACATTGACCGAGTTTGGCGTCCTACAGGTTGGTCCAGTCCGTGTTCCCTGTCCAACCCAGTCGCGGCCTGCCCCAAACTTGACTGTACTCCTCGTGGAGCACTACCCTCACCGAGGATAGTTTCATTCTGCTGAATGCTCTGCTCCTGTGTAGATCGTCGTCGCTTCCTGCCCGTGTGTCGTCGTCTTGCTGGACGCTTACCACGAACGCCACCGGAACCCGGAGCAGTTGAGTCAGCCTGCTGCTGATCAACACTGGCATCTGAAGAGCCAACCTGCCGCTGGTCTCCACTTGGATGTATCTTGTCCCAGGCCTTCCGAAGTTCTTGGTCGTCTGACTGCTTCACGTAGCTCTCCACCAGGACACGAATCTCTTTCGCGAGGTCCGACATCGGCTCGTACGAATCCTCGATGGGTTGTAAGCCCTTCCATCCAACTTGTATCTCGAAATCCTTAATCTCGTTGTTCCACTGATGACCCTTCAGTTTATCGACAGATAACACGATGCCTTGAGATGATACGTGTTCTAACAGCTCGTCTGTTACCTCCAAACTTTCATCCACATACATCTTCAGTCTCGACGCATGTACATCCATTTCGTCGCCTGTGACTAAATGCTGTAATCGGAATGAATGAGCATCAGCGCGTATCACTCGGTATGGGCCAACCCACGTCACTTGTAGTTTATTCTTGTGCTTCTCATCAACTCGAGAACGAAGAACGAAATCGCCGACAGAAAAGCTCACCATATTCTCGCCACGTTCGCGCTTCTTGTTTAAAAGACGCTGCTTCAATCGCTGGTCCTCCACTGCACTATGCATGGCCTGGATACTTCCCCGTAGCTCGGCTAGATATCCATCGATCTCCTCAGATTCAGGAATCGTCTGCAAGTTGTTGCCATCAGGAAGATAAAATTCACGTAAGGGAGTTGGGTTCTGCAGTCCAGTGAAAAGCTCCAATGGGGAATGGTTTCCGAGGGATGGCACAGCAGTGTGATTTAGATTTGCCTGCACCATCGGAACCAGATATACCCAATCCTTCTGACTTATCTTGTACGTGATAATCATTGCCCTGACGACTTGAAGAATGTCCCGATTAACTCTCTCGACTGATCCATTAATCCATGGACAGTATGCTGGTGTGAACGTCTGCTGCGTCCGTAGTCTGCGGCTCAACTCCGCCACCACTTCATTCTTGAAGTGCGTGCCTTGGTCCGACATCCACTCCGGCGGAATGCCGAACCTCGAGTGCCATGCTAACAGAGCTTCCACCGTCACTCTGCTGTCAGCCGTGTCTACCACGACTAACTCACAGTAGTGAGTAGCGTGGTCCTTCAAGACCAGGATATATTTGCTATCTCCATAACTTGGTCTCATAGAGAGAAAATCAAAATGTAAGACTTGGTTGCGTGTACTGCAGTCGATCACTTCGCCCCACGGACGTGGGATAATTTCCCCCCCTCGACAATGCAGGCACAGCAAACAATCTTTCACGAATTTCTTCACGATAACTGCAACGTTGTCAATCACAAAAAGTCGCTTGAGGTGAGTGATCATAGCCTTCTGGCCTCGGTGGCCTTGGGCTCCACAATGCGCGACAATGCATAGTCGCTGGATCAACTCGGAAGCTTCCGAAGGCACCCAAATGCGCCCTTTTAGTGTAATCGTTCCGTCTTCTGTAGTTGACGACCCTGCCGGTCGCTCGTACTGAGCTTGAACAGTAGAAAGTTCCTCCAATGTTGGCCAAACGAAATCTTCATCGTCCAGTGGTCGGAGTCTCACCTTGGTTGGTGCCGTTTGCTGCCGTACAGCTTTAATACGTTTCATTATAGCCACTGGAGTGTGATTTCCGGCCCATCGCGAGATCATGTCGGCCCATACATTGTCAGGACCTGGTACATGTTCGATGATGTACCTGACATTCATGAGTTTCATCGCCCACCTGAGAAGCTTGCCTTTCACGTACTTCTTGACACTTTCGTGTGGCGCGAAAACATGGATCAAATTTCTATGATCACAAAACATTTGAAATGGTTGAGGCCGTAGCAGCAAATAGTCCATCTTCTCACAGGCCAATACAATTGGCAGGGCTTCCTTTTCGATGACAGTCCAGTTCAACTGGCTGCCAGTGAAAGTCCCGCTCATGCACTGGATGAGGCGGTGCTGCTGCTCGGTGACTGGCCGCTTCGGGTCGTACTCCTTCACTTGGGTCACGATAGCTTGCGTCTGTGAATAGGCACGTCGTGGCGTTATCGTCGGGAAAATTCATTGTTGTCGACGTCGCCAACAACTCCTTCACTTGGTCGAAAGCTTGCCGTCCCTCCTCGTTCAACTTGATCTCAATTCCCGCTGCGGCGCGTCGTGTACGCCTTGTGCTCGCAAGGGCTTCATCGAGACGGCGTTGGATGTAATGGGCTCTCCCAAGTTGCATATGTAGGTAGTTTTATAGGTTCTTTGTAGTGGTTCACACCATTACATAAGTAGGTAGATTTGCATTACAAAAGTAGGTGCAGCAGCACACGAGTAGCGTGTGCTGAACTGCCGTCACCTTATTGGTTGAAATATGGGGAGCCAGACCCATAATCAACCAATAAGGAGTTGACGTGTATTTGAGTGGTCAGGGCAAGCTGCCCTGGACCTAAATAAAAACAGAGTTAATTTTCCTTCAGACTAAGTACTTGGTTTCAGTATCACTGAACTTGTACGCTTCCTCATCACTACGTGTAAGCAAGTAACGGACACCCCAGGCCCGTTACACCTGGTAGCACTTTGGAGTCCTTCCCATGACCAAGTTCACGATGAGCCAAGGTATGACGTCTGAAACTCCAGGGCCGACCCTGACACATGCGGCTTTCCCTCATCTCACTCGTGTCGAGTGGGAAGCCCTTCACCGCCTCGCGGCGGTGTCTGGTGAGGCTGTAATCGCGTCGCTGCTGAGCTCAGCGACGTCCGACCAACAAAGCCAAGCAGCCCAAGAGTTCATGGAACGCGAGCTAGCCGATGCGAATCGGCGAGCAACAACTCCCGCGCGTTCCTCGAAAAATGATGTCGTGAAGCTAGAGACGTCTACCTACTCCGGTGAAGGAGCGAATCGCCTCCCGCTGAACCGGTGGTTTCGCGAGGTCGACATCGCGATTGCTTCGAGAATGATCGAAGCGCAAGGGACAGAGGTCAATTTCTTATTGTCCCGGTTGTCCGGGAAGGCCAAGGAATGGGCCCTCGGTAAACTTGTCGTTGATCACGACGCATTCCCCACTCTGGAGTCTCTCCAGAAAGATCTCAGGCTCGCGTTCGAGCCACCTCAAGACGAATCCCGCGTGCGTGCCGAGTTCTTCGCCCTTCGTCAAGGCAAAATGACTATGCGCGACTACGTTCAAAAGACTCGCCACCTCGCGTCATGCATCGTGACAAATCCGATTGACGCAGCATCGCAGGTCCATGTATTCGTATTCGGCATGCGTGAAGGCATGACACGGTACTGCCTGACCCGAGCGGAACCTTCCTCTCTCGAGGAAGCATTCGCCCTCGCGTTACGCGAAGACTACGTTGTGGCGGCGTCTTACGCGCGCGATGTCAACGGCAGCTCGTGAGTCAGCCCCCGAGCCCATGGAGATCGACGCGATTGACGCATCGAATAATCATCGTCAGTCGACTCCTCGTGGGCCCAACGACCGTCCTAATCGCCCGCTCACTTGCTTCCGCTGCCGGAAGATCGGTCATCGCGCGGCGGAATGCCGCGCGCCAGCGCCGGTACTCGCGCACATGTCTGAAGTCTCACCTGCCGTTCAGTCAAAAAACGGTCAGGGCCAGTAGGTGCGGGGCGCCCTACTGGCTGGAATGGAGGTCCGGGCCCCCCGGTGGCTACCCAACCTTCTAGCCCTCCTGTGCTCCACGCACACTTTAATGCCACCACCACGTCGGGCGACTCGAGGCTGATCATCGTCAGTCTTCATGTCGCCGGCGCCCGGCGACCACTTCGCGCGCTCCTGGACTCAGGAGCGTCGAATAACTTCTTTCGCGAATCGTGCTTATCGATGCTTCCAAGAGAGATCGCAGTCCGTAATGGTCGAGGTCAGGTCGTCGTCAAACTTGCTGACGGGTAGCCACGCCGCGTTGCGCGGCGCGAAATCACGTTGCCATACACATTCGACGGCTTCCGCAGCAACGACGACTTCCTCGTGATTGAGATGAACTACGCGTTCGACTGCATCTTGGGTATCCCGTGGTTGTCACGATATCAACCAGAGATTGACTGGTTGGCTCGGTCGGTTAAACACCGCTCTGGCTTCGATGTGAGTGAGGTGTTCACACACCTCCTGGTTGCCCAGAAGGACTGGCCCCATGTCAGGGTCGTGGACCGGTTGTCCACAATGCAGGTTGAGCAGAGAGCGAGCGATGGCCCTCTCTGGGGGTTTGTCTTGCACAGCGCTGTTGCGCGAAAACCCCTCGCTGCGAAGCGAGGTTGTTAACACTTTGGCGGTAGAGCAGGGGCTCCCGCAATCCGAGCAGTCGAGCATGAGTTCCCGTCACGCAACACGGCGGTCGAGCATGAGTTCCCGTCACGCAACACGACGGTCGAGCATGGGTTTCCGTCACGCAACACGGCGGTCAAGCATGAGTTCCCGTCACGCAACACGACGGTCGAGCATGAGTTCCCGTCACGCAACACGACGGTCGAGCATGAGGTTCCCGCAACACAGCCAAGGCGGTTGAGCATGGGTTCCCGCAAAACACTCTAGCGGTTGAGCAGAGGTTCCCGCAACGCGATTCGGCGGTCGAGCAGTTGGAGCTCCCGTCATCCACAGCGGTGGTCGAGCAGTTGACACTCCCACCGGCTACGACGGCGATCGAGCAGGGCTCTCGCCAGTCGATGGCGCGGTCGAGCATCGAGAGCTCCCGCGCACTACCGACACGGTTGATGGTGCCCTCCGTGTCTAGAGGGGGGTGATCCCTCGTCCAGCGATAGCGAGTCTTCTGTCTCGAGCAGCGGTCGAGACGCCGCAAGAAGAAATCCAAGCGACGCCGCCTAAGCGACGTGGTCAGCCCACCGCCGATATCGCAGTGAATGAGTCCATACACGTTCCTGGAACACGTGGAAGGAGGCGTCGTTCGCTCACGCACACTTGACATTGAGAGCCCACCTCGCGAAGCTTCTTCCATCACACGCCTTCCGGGTCTTTCCTGGAAGCATTTTCTGCGCGATCTGAAGTCAGGAGACATCGAGCAGGTCTGCTTGATCACCGAGTCTGCCTCGGCGGAAGAGATCCACACGGTCGCTACCGACAATCTTCCACTTCGTCCAAAGAACGCTGAGCCGAAGTCGGCGCGCGAAGAGCGCTTCGCTGCCCAGTCGTGGGAGTCACTCCGCGACTCGGGCAATCCAGTATACGACACCGTCCGCGAGTTCGCGGATGTTTTTCCCGACAAGATTCCTGCTGACAGAGGCATTCGCCATGAGATTGATCTCACGCCGGGTTCCAAGTACTGTGTGACGCGACCGTGGCCCCTCCCACGCGATCAGATTAAAGCCATTGACGACTTCTTCGAGAGCCGCCGCAAAGCGGGTCACGTGCGCGAGAGTACCTCGCCACACTCGAGTCCGATGTTCTGCGTGAAGAAGGCCACGGGTGGTTGGCGCATTGTTCACGCTTTTAACAAGCTAAACGACGCCACCATTCCAGCACAAACGCCGATCCCTCGGAAGGATATGGTACTTGACACCATGGGCCGCAGTGTTATTTTCAGCACCATCGACCTGACCGATGGCTTCTATCAGATCTTGATGCGACTCAGCGACGTCCCGCTCACAGCGGTGAGCACTCCCAGCGGGATGCTGTGGGAGTGGCTTGTCATGCCGCAGGGCCTGAAAAACGCACCAGCTACGTTCAATCGCATGGTTTCCCACGTTCTGCGCCCACTTCGCGACTTCGCTCCGAGCTACTTCGATGACATCTTCGTTCACAGCCGCGCTGAGGGCGATCTCAGCGCCACAGAAGCTCACTTAAATCACTTACGACAAGTGTTCCAAGTCATGCGCGAAAACAAACTGTACGCGAACTTGAAGAAGTGCATCTTCTGTGCCCCGGAGATTCCGGTGCTTGGCTGTTATGTGAGCAAAAATGGTGTCCGAGCGGATCCTGAGAAGGTCTCGTCCATTTGTGCGTGGCCCACGCCGCAGAATCAGACTGAATTGCGTCAGTGGCTTGGCCTCGCAAATTATCTCCACAAGTACACGAAAAATTATGCTGGTCTGATCCAGCCATTGTCTTCATTGCTGAAGAAAGACATCACGTGGTCGTGGACTCCCGAACATCAGTCAGCCTTTAATGCAGTGAAGAAAAGCTTACCGGAGGCCCCAATCCTGGCGCTTCCAGATGATGCAAAGCCATTCCACGTTGTTTGCGACGCGAGCGACTTCTGTGCACTGATGCAGTTCGACGACGAAGGTCGCGAACGCGTCGTGAGCTACCAATCCAGACAGATGAAGCCCGCTGAGAAGAATTATCCGGTCCACGACAAGTAACTCCTTGCGATGCGCTACGCACTGATCAAATTCAGAGTGTACTTACTCGGTGAGCAGACATTCGCGATCTACACAGATCACGCGTCGCTGCGAACAGCGACGAAGAGCCCTCATCTCTCTCAGCGCATGGCACGATGGCTGTCATTCTTCTCCGAGTACAACTTCGTCGTTCACTACAAGCCAGGCAAGAATAACATCCTTGCGGATGCCCTATCTCGGCGCCCCGATTACGATCCACGCCGAGATTTGGGTCGTCAGTCACTTGAAGACGCGGACGACGACGAATTGGACTGCGCCACATGTGTGGCTGCAGGTGTGAGCCTGATGACGGCGGTATCTCCAATACTTCCCCTGCGGGAAGAGATCTCTGCCGCGTATCGAGATGACTCGATATATGCCGGTATCCTGGAACACCTTCGCACACCAAGTGATGCCACGCTAAAGACACTGAGCCGCTCCACGCGCGACCAGATTCACAGATACCAACTTGACGGTGATCTACTGATGTACAGTGTCGATCGATTCGATGCTCCTCGCGTCGTTGTCCCCAACGACCCCGATCTACGCGCAAGAATTATACACGAATTCCATGACACTCCAGTGGGGGGCCACTTTGGCCGTGAGAAGACTTTCGCAGCGGTATCCCGCGACTTCTACTGGCCTCACCTATACAAGTGGGTGCGCAAGTGGGTCCGCTCCTGCGAAACTTGTCAACGCGTTAAGCCGTCACCGTCATCGCAAGCTCCGCTGCGTTCTCTCCCTCTGGCGACAGAGGCGTGGCGCTCTGTGTCAATGGACTTCATATTCGGTCTCCCACCCGATACTGACGGTCGTACGGGTGTTCTGGTCTTCGTGGATCGCTTTAGCAAGATGTGCCATCTCGTTCCGGTTCCGGACTCAATCACCGCGGCCGATACCGCGGTGCTCTTCATCGACGCTGTCTTCCGACATCACGGCCTTCCTGAATTAATCGTCTCTGACCGCGATCCCCGATTCACATCGGCGTTCTGGACGAAACTCTTCGACCTCCTGGGCACCAAACTCCTCATGTCGACGGCGGCGCACCCGGAGACTGACGGGCAAACGGAACGCGTCAACCGCGTGCTAGAAGATGTTCTGCGCAGTTATGCCCCGTCCTTCGAGAATGGAGTTCCTTCCTGCCTCATGCGGAGTTTGCACTCAACAATGCCGAGCACGCGTCGACGGGATTGACTCCGTTTTTCGTCAACAACGCGCGTCATCCACGTGTCCCCGCACAACTTGCTGTGGGCCAACCCACGGCGACTGATGGCTTCACTCTGGAGGGGGAGGAATGTGATAACCCTGCCCAACCGGTTCCGATACTGGTTCAACCACCGGTTTCCGGTGAGACAGCGGTTCTGCCGTCTACGAGTACAGCTACTCCTGCAGTAGACATCAACGCGGTGACGCGTTTACAGTCGAAGAAGATCCTCGCACCCGCGCAATCCACGTCGTCGCCGTTAGTTGACTGGACACACCGAACGCTGATCGCTCCAGCACAGCCACACTCGACTGTGGCTAACTACGCGCCGAAACCCCCAGCACGACCCGCTGACAAGGCAGCGGTATCCGACTTTGTCCTTCATCGTCAATCGGCTACCCGATTCGTCCGTGACGCGCTACAACTCGCGGTTGACAAGCAGAAGGAAAACGCTGACAAACGTGGCCGCAAGAACACAAGTGCATTCAAGATTGGTGAGCGGGTATTACTCTCAACGGATGGAATTCGTACCTCTGCTATTACGAACCTAGGCGCGAGCAAACTCGCGCCGCGCTACATTGGGCCATTCAAAGTACTACGAGTTATGGGTGATGCCTACACGCTAGACATTCCTACGTCGCTACGACTACACCCGACGCTCTACGTCGGGCGACTTAAGAAGTATCTTCCCGCGATGATCCCGGAGGCGGAGCAGGAGCATGCGTTGAGCGGCCCTCGCGATGAGCCTGTCGAGCCAGCGTCCCATCTGTCCCAGTTCCCCGCTTGCGCGGAAGAGCTCCACCCCTCGGTCCGCCAAACACCTGCGCCTCCAGACTACGCAGTCGCTGCAAGAGCTCACGATTCGACTGCCGCAGACTACTCGCCGTCGCCTCGGCGTTCCGAGAGCTCTCAGCCGCGCGCTCGGCCTCCTCCTGTGCGTCCCGAGAAGTGTTCAGCGCCTGCTCAACGTCGTCCTGGTCAAACCAGGTCGCGTCGAATTCCACCGCGACGATCCTCCGCCCATCGTTGACTCGAATGGAGATACGTGCTGGATTGTGGACCGTATTGTTGATCACGAAGATCCCTCCCCGCGCGCGTCACTCGACCAAGTCGTCAGCTCAACACGCGGCTCCCGCCGCGCGGAAGTATAAGGTACGATGGCTCGGGTTTCAACCGGCTGATGATACGTGGGAGCCTCGCGCCAACTTGCTTCGTGACGTTCCTGATGTCGTCCACGACTACGACTCCAGCCTCGAGTCAAACGCGGCCGCGAGCGACCTCGCGGCGATCGAGAGCGCGATCGACTACGTGCCCTTCGAGACGTCGAATGCGCAGGAGACGGGCTCCGTCACGAACGCTGTCGGCGCGAGCCGCCGCGAATAGCCGCTTGGGTGAACTCGGAGAGTGAGCGCTTATACTTCTCGATCCAAGCGTGTTCGGTCGGCATGAGCGGATACTCGACAATATGCTGATCCCACTCAGCTTGCGTCGGGCGTCGCCCGATGTCACACGAACTGCAGCCTTCGCGTACGTTGACATAGCACAAACGGTCTTCGGTCCAAGCGTCGTCGCAGAATTCAGGCGCAGATCACCGAGTGAATGCTCGGCTTGTAAGGCTTCGCGATCACCGAGCCAGCCGACGACACTTTCCTCCAGCCTCATGCATCCGATTCCACCGTCGGGATGAATGCGCACCATGATCTCTGCAAAGCTTCGTACGTCGCGCCCGTCGAGTGTTTTGTTCCGGAGACGCCTGAAGCGCCGAAAGTGGTCCTGCATGGTGTCCAACGCGTCCGGGGTCACCGCCCCGGACAAGTCGTACAGCGCCCACGGCTTCATATCCTCGTTCATTACGCCGGGCCGAACCCCAAGTCGACTCACGCTCTCAGGTGCGATATCAGCGGTCCACCCATTGTTCAGCGTCGTCGCCGACGCTGGAGCCGTCCGCGTTGTTCCGCTTCCTGCCTGGTTCGCCGCCCCCGTCTGCTGCGCCATGTTGTTCTCGTCCGCGCAAGTTGTATTGTGCTGCTCCTGGGCTTCGCAGGAGCTCCAGCCCGTCAAGTTCTCAAGCGTTCTCTTCTCCGCCATTTCCCAGTTTTTCCCGATTGTTCTCCGAAGCGCACCCCCGTTAGGTGATTGCTGTCTTAAGAGGGGGGTGATGTAATGGGCTCTCCCAAGTTGCATATGTAGGTAGTTTTATAGGTTCTTTGTAGTGGTTCACACCATTACATAAGTAGGTAGATTTGCATTACAAAAGTAGGTGCAGCAGCACACGAGTAGCGCGTGCTGAACTGCCGTCACCTCATTGGTTGAAATATGGGGAGCCAGACCCATAATCAACCAATAAGGAGTTGACGTGTATTTGAGTGGTCAGGGCAAGCTGCCCTGGACCTAAATAAAAACAGAGTTGATTTTCCTTCAGACTAAGTACTTGGTTTCAGTATCACTGAACTTGTACGCTTCCTCATCACTACGTGTAAGCAAGTAACGGACACCCCAGGCCCGTTACACGCATCCTATTGAGCGTGGAGCGGGACGGCAACATCGCTTCGTCAAACGCCATGATGACCCGCGGCGTATATCCAGAAGCAAACCGATCTTGAAGTGCGTCTACGACAGGCCTTAGCTTCCACGCGCGATCTGTCGCCGCTCTTGGGTCTCTATTACTGCTGAAATGCAGATTCTGGGATATATGCATGAATCTGTCGCGCGTCATAAAGCGCCCAAAGCATCCGCGAGGAATGGCGCCTTCCTCTCTCGTTTTCCAATGGTTTGCTAGCTTTTCCTTGTTTGGAACTACGGATCGGGCTAGCAATAGACCAATGAAAACGCACAGCTCTCGCGTCTCGATAATTGTACCCTTCGGATATCTTCACGGATTTCTTCTACCGACTTGGCTTTGAACTGTGGATGCTTCAATTCCCTAGCGAGCTGCTTCGCATGTGTTCCTTGTACACATTCATCAAGACTAGCTTCGAAGTAATCGCTGGATTCAGCAGCAATATCCTCTTACAACTGCGGTTGTAGGTAATAGAAGAAAGCTCCGGAAGGGGTTGCAGCTGCGGCCAAGGCTTGTGGGGTAGGTCCGGACGCACCATCGTACAGTTGCGGGTAGTCCTGCCGCAATGATTCAGGCGAACGCGACTCATAAGGCTCTTGTAGATACGTATAGGGTGTATGCGTCGTCAAATCCGACCAGCCATTAGCGCCGAGCTCCTTCAAATACGCATCTGGTACTACACCCGATGCAATGCCATCAACACCACCGAGTGCTGAGAGTAATCGTCGTCAAATTGCATTTCCGGGGGCGCAGGTTCTTGTGCCACGTCATCATCAATGGCATCGACAAACTGGTCGTCTTCGTCTCCATCATCGCTCTCGGCGTCTGACTCAAATGTTGCAAATATGCTGGGGTCATCGTCATTTACAATCTGATTCACATCTTCACATACAGCAAATAGCAACGATACAAGTTAGTATCCCTGTATATCATTTACATACAAGCTACCAGACAGACCATTATGCCGCGTGTCTTCCTTCGGTTCTTCTTCCACCCCAGATGTCCCCGGCTGACCCACACTGCTTGTAGACTGATTAGATTCTTTGTTTATCTCAACTTGATCACCAGGTTGGTTGTCGGCTTCGGGATGATCCGACGCATTGCTGCTCAATTCGGCTTCTTCAAAGTCTGGATCCAAGTTTCTTTGACTAATCGGAGAGTCTTCAATACAATAAGACGCCACATACAAAATCAGTTCAGTCGAAACGTGTATCATACCAGATATTCCTTTCGATGGGATGTTCACTATTGCCGCTGGAAGAAAGAGCTGTGGCCTTGGGTGAATCAGCTTGTAGTGGGCTCTTTGGTGGACGTGAAGCAAGATTCGGTGGTGTACCGGAAGACGATGTGGGGTCTTGTGTGACGGACTTTCGGCACATAGACGAACTGGGTGGTCTCGAGAAGTTGCCGTTGAGCCGATGCGAGTGAATGTAACGGGGGACTGCCATCGGATGAAGAAGGATTCGAATCTAACTTTCAACATACACGATTAGCAAAACGTAAACGTGTATCATACAGCTCACAGTACACGTACGCTTCGCTGTCACAGGTTTGGCAGCTTTCGCAGCGCTTCGACGTCGAGGAGCAGACCAAAACACTAATAAAGTGACTATACACACGTTAGTGTATGAGTAATCCCACGATGGAGGGGGCAGCAGCACCAAAATAGTGGCGGATTACAAGCACCATCTGTATCGTAGTGTATCGCTTTAGAAACGAACCCATGCAAGATGTGAAGGAACTTCACACCAACTCAAACGACAAAAACACTACGTTCACTGAGATAGCTCAGTGTCATACAATCGCAACTACACTAGTAATGGCACTTAGATCCCTATATGTGTAGTTGTGACTTAGAACGGAAAGAACGTAGCTATCTTCAACCGCTGAAGATCCGCATTTGCGACTTAAATGTAAATGTATTGTATGGAAGCATTGTCCACGTGTGGCCGCACTGGTTTTAAAGATTCAACTGTCGGTGTCAATTCGGTTCGAATAGCTTCATCCGAAAAAACTGGATGAATCTGCTCTTGGCTGCATCACGGCCGTCGTTGCAGCCGACAATGACTACAAAATGAGGGACGGAGTGGAGGTTGTGGTCAACATGGTCCAACTTTCTTTTTCGTCAACGACTTAATTAAGTAGATCTTACTGCAGATCCAATCATACGCTATAATAACCCCACCGAGACGTATCAAGACTACAATTTGCCGGATGAACTGCAAACCAAACGAGCGACAAAGGGGACGACGACGACCTGGATAATACTAAACAAAAATGCAAACGAATATGATGATTTGAATTAAGTAAGTGAGGAGATCGATGTGTTGGACGGAATATTGGAGCTATTATAGCACTTCCTCGGTCGAGGCTGCAGCCTCATCAGCCTTGCAGTCGTAGCGTAGTAGTTGCGGTGAATCTTCAAGCGAGCTGTTTATAGGACCAGAAGTACACTTGTTTATCGAGGAGAGCAGGTCGACAAGGCGCACTTTTGACGTACCGGATGCAGTTGTTTTGAGCGTTGATCTGCTTGAGACGGAAGCAACCGTCCAGTCCGCCAAGTTCCTGAATCTGGCAGGTCGTCAAAGAAAGAATCTTAAGTTGAAATTCTACTGCACAGATGACATACCTGGTTGTCATTGATCCAGAGCACCTCGAGGTTAACGAAAGCATCGAAATTCGCAATTTAGTCGATGCGCTTATTGTCCATGTACAGCTCGGTGCAGCTTTTCACATATTCGTGATTCTTGATGGGCAGCTCCGCATGGGGATCCGAAAGCCGCCAATTTCGTGTCATGTTAGAGTTCGAAGAGCGATCAAACTAAAGTTGTTGATTAAAAAATGACGTTGACGAACAGATTTGACAATTTTATTTTAAAAAGAACCCCGTTATCTTAAACGACACTTCTGCTCTAATTAGCTGGTACGTGGTGGAGATCATAGTTCTTTTAACCAGGCTTGAACTTAGCCACGTCTGTCTAACGAGCTCAACGACCCGACCAAGCGCCACGGAGAAGCTACCGAGCCTGGTGCCAGCACACGCCAGATACACGCAGCAGCTCGTCCAGTCGCGGGTCCAGCACCTCCAAAGGCGTACAGATAGACAGCTTGAGACACTCTTCAAGCTGCTGTGGGCCCACATCCACTCGGAACAAATCCGCCGGAAGCGCCAACGTGCGAGCCACATCGGCACCAGGGCCACGTGAGTCATCAAACAGCAGGCGAGATCACAGCAAATCACGTTCGCAGTGTTGAGCAGCAACGCGGAACAACTCTCGCGTGAAGAGCTGAGCTTCCTGCAGAGCCCGCTCCGCCGGTAGCACACCATTGCCCACGCCTAGTTCCGAAGGGGTACTCTTGAGTAGCAGAAGCTGTACAGCGTCCTTGTCCAGAGGCTTGCGTGTCAGCGGTTGCGTTGTGAGGACCAGCGAGTATCCGCCCAACGGCTCCACCTTACGTGTCGACAGAGTTATCGTGGACGGAGGTCGATGGAAGAAGCTTCCTGATGACGAGTGACACACGACTGCATCCGGTGTACCAAACTGCAGTAGGTCTAACACTTCGTAGCGTGAGCCATGACATGCGATGTATCGGAGTAAGATCTGCACCATGATCAGCTCCAAGCAGTTGGATTGCAACGACGCAGGTTGCAGCTTTACTGTCACCATGCGGATCACACAGTCGCGCCAGAGCAGCGACAAGGGTGCTGCAGATGTTGACGCGGTGTTCGCTTGAGCTGGGCCCAAATGATGTACCAGCTGCGGATGCGGTTGTTGGCAGCTCGTCGAGTAAATCTCGCTGCAGCTCGCGAAGGCGGTCGATGGCCATCACTGCTACGTGGTGCAGGTGTCGAGGTAGCTCTGACATCGTTCGTCCTTGTCAGTGCGGTGCTCTTGCTGCTGGGATACCTGGCAGGTGACGACGTTGGGGCTGGTGTACTGAACTTCTTGGGTTCCTCCGGCGGGTCCGGAAAGGCTTGCAAGAATCATTGAAGCCCCTTGACGATGTTCTGGAACGTGGACGCTTTCTTCCAAGGCAGCGGTGGGGTCACGACAAGCGCATCATCCTCACTAAGATGCTTGCCTACACTGTGACCGTGTCCATTCTCTGCGTCGTGGAAGTCGTGCGGCGCGTCAAGCCACTGCAGAAGATGTTGCTGGAAGTAGCTGATGGTGAACCCGTAAATGAGAGCTTGGGTCTGCAGTTGAGCACGTAGCCACGACGCTACACTCTGCACTCTTGCTCCAGACACTCCAGTCGTCTTCTTCCCAGTCTTGGCAGCCAAACGATTCTGGAAACGCAGATCTTGCTGCTCCAAGTCGTGCAAACTCACAAGTACCGCAGTCAGCAGCACGCCTCGATTGTCGCATTTCACCTCAAGCACCACGATGGAGAGAGGGTCATTGCTTGCACTATTCGTCCACCCAGCCGCTTCCGCTGCAGCTCTTTCCGGGTGGTAAAAGTACTCGGAGAAGCCATCTTTGCCAGGTATGTCGCTCTCGTTTGCTGCGCTGGGGTCCGCAGGGAAGGCACGTGCATGGCTCCTGCTGGTAGCTAGCGTCCGAAGACGTCGGAAACCAAGCGTACGTAAGTGCACTGCGTACTCTTTATAGAATTCACTCGCCACTTCAAAACGCAGTGGCTCCAAATTCGCAGCCACCTGCTGCTTGATACCACGAACGTCAGCTCCTGTACCGGCGTCCATGCTGAGTACAGTGTGCTCGATGTACAGCTTGGCCACTGAGCAGTCGTCTTGATCAAACACGAACTCGCGCTTGTAGCTAAGCAAATGAACCAGATCCATGCACGACTGAAGAGCACGTAAACGCCCACTGATGATCCCGTTCTCGTCGCCGTCAGACAATCCAATCACCTCAGCCGCTACCCATCGCTCCACAAACGCAGCTCGGAATCGTTGATGCAGCAAGAGATGTCCACTCTCCACTAAATGCATCACGACATCCTTCGCGACGGGCTCCTCCATCTCTTCATCCGCACGCATCGACGCGAGCTTCTCCAGCAGGTTCATGCCCACTGTGTGGCTAGTTGATTGCGTCTCGAATGCTTCCCATCGCATTTCCAGAGCTGCGCAATAGTATGGAAGAGGAGTTCGATTCTTCTTGGGATTGTCTTCATCTTCCTCGAGCTCGATCAAATGTCGCAGCTGGCCTGTCAAACTCGTTGCCCACCGCTCAGTGTTGCCAGGGAATAAAAAGCGAGGCCCCCAAACACACTACAATCGCTTCTTCCACGAACTGTGGATACGACCCGGGCCCGCGTCGCTAGTGTTTCTTGGCAATGCAGGAGCTGTAGTTACTGCCAACCCTGTCAACGAAGATGAAGACGACGACGACCCCAACTCGGAGAGATTAGTACCTCTCGATCCTCTTCGTACAGGGCGATTCGCTGTGTTGCCGTGAACATTCTCCATTGTATCGATGCTCCACTCACAATGCTGTTAATTTTTAAATTTCTTAGATGCTGGGAAGCTAAGCTCTAAACTATTTTAATAGTAGTGGCTAACGATATCTATTTGTGGAGAGAAAAGATTTTTGCGAAACGACACTTATTTTTGGTGTGGTGTACTGCTCTTTCTTTTGGTGACCCTTTCTGCGTCTGTGGCGCTTCACATCCTATTTTTTGTGTTCGCTAAAAAAAATAGAGTGCTTTGGATGGCTCTCAGTTTAGGGCCACTGTGGCTCGTGTTAGGCTAATAACCTACCTAAGAAGACACGCCCTTTAACTCGTGTAGGCCTCGTACATCCGTAGTATGATCAGTAGGCGGTAGAGCACCTCGCTAGCACTTCGCCTTGCTGTCGGGTCCAAATCCACGCACGAGTGACCTAAATGTACAAGTTCCAATGGAACGTTACGAGAGAATATCGATGCGTAGTTGACCTGAGGAGACCAACTCAAGGATGGCAGAAGAGGAGACCTGCTGTCCGTTTGAGGACCACATCTCGCGGTACGGCGGCGAGTCGAGCTCGGATAGAACCATGCCGAGCGAAAAGATGTCGACACTATTAATAGCGTCGTAATGTTCACCTATCATGACCTCGGGTGCCATCCACAGAGCAGTACACACACCGGCAGTCATTGTATCGACACTCCATTGTCTCGATACCCCCGAAATCCGTGATCTTTGCGTCCAACTTGGAGGTCACTAAAATGTTCATGGACTTGAGGTCTCGGTGGAGCACGGTCGGGTCAAGCGAGTGGAGATAAGCCAGTGCATAGGCCACTTGGAGAGCAATTCGGGTTTTGTCCAAGTTGAATCCGTGCGGTCGCTTTTCGGTCTCATAATGTTTGAGCAACGAGTGCAAGTCGCCGCCATCCATGAAATCTGAGACGGCACACAGATCCGTGAGGGAGTCCCAAGCCACACCGATGAAGTGAACGATGTGCGGATGCTCGACACTCGCCATCATCTTGATCTCCGCGAGGAAGGAGCTCACTTCATGGAGTTTCTTTCTCTTCTCAGGGAGAAGCCGCTTGATGGTCACTTGTTCGTCACAGTAGGTGCCTAAAGACACTTGGCCATGTCCTCCGTAGCTGATGAGCCTTGTCGTCGTGATCTTCTCGAACGGAAAGCGCATAGCAGTGAGGTCCTCGTTTTCTCACAGTGCTATCGGTGCAGAGGCACCAGAGGAGTTACAGCTGTCCAGGTTTCTGGTACGAAAAGGAGAGAGACCAATGGCTGGGGGTCCGAAGTCGGTTCGTAGTAGTTACATGGATACTCGAAGGGCGTTAGCTCTGCCTCGTGCTTGTGTCGACAGCACCAGAAACCCAGCAGTCCAAAAAGAATAGTGAGCACGAGAGCGTGGCCCCAACGATGGCTCCCGCACTTAACCCTGCGAATTCAAAGTTAGTGACATAAGAAGACGATCAAAACGACAGAGTGCACCTTGCCTTTCTTCTTCGTCTTGGTGGCCCTTGCTTTCGCTAGAGTCATAGCTACTGTTAGCGTAATTGGAGCTCACCTCTTCTCTGCTGACTGTTCTGGTGGTGCCAATGCTTGAGGATGCGGTCGAGTTGGGGGCTAACGAGATATAGTCAGTGAAGGATGAGCTTCCAAGAGCACTTGAAACGTCGAAAGGTGGTGGTGTCGGTGACGGCGTTCGCGTGGTTAGCTATTTTTGGGGTCGTGTACGGGTAGGGCCTGATAATTGGGTCAGGCGGGTTTCCTGACGGCCCTACCAAACACAGGACCAATTGCTAAGCTACATATTGAAGTGAAAGATACGAAGCTAAGCAGATGCTTAGACCACGATGGTCTGCGCGGCACGAGGTTGGTCGGCTTCAGTGTCGCCTTCATCGGCATCACTGTCATTGCTGATCACACCTGCGCCCAAATTGGTAGCAGCAGCGTCCTCTTCGCTGCTAGTACCAGAGACGCCCTCGTTGTCATCATCACTGTCGACGTCTACAGCCTCGTCATCTTCTTCACTGCTCGATTCTTCTTCTTCTGTAGGAAGATCCTGTTGGAAATGGAACCTGACCCAATAATCAGGCCTGACCTGTATACGACCCCGTTAAAATTCTACCGTTCGCGTTCGCGTTGGTGCTGCTGTCGTAGCCCTCGGTGGTGCAGTTGTAGTTACCGATGGTGTCGATGTTGCGGATTGGTGGACAAAGACGCTGTCGCTTTGCTTCCACTCCGCTGTCGCGCTAGTAGCTGCAGCAGGCGAAGACGTTGAAAATCTCGTGATTGTATCTGCTGTTGCTGTAGCAGCGTCAGCAATAGTGTTCACTGCAGAAGTTCTTGTATGCGAGTTCCAATGCAGAAATGTTCCGAAACCAGCAGCAATAGACTCAAACCTGGTGCGGGTCTTTAGTTTTCGACGCTCGGAATTGGCTCAAACTGATCCCGGTAGAAGTCAACCTCGTGACTTTATCGCCTGTCGAGAAGAAGCTTGGTCAAGGATTTAGTGACCCTGGCTCTGTATTCATAAGTTAATGAGTATGACGGCCAACCTTTCTAGGTGCTAAGCGAGCGACTCCAACAAACTTCACAGTTATACGCAATCGACGACACATGACGGTACACGACGCAGTCCACCTCCAGCCTGGACACTTTTCTTACAGCGTGGCATTCTCGTACATGTTCATAATGAGCTGCAGTTGGTACAGCACTTCGCCAGCATTGGGTCTTGTATCAGCATCGAGATCCACGCACGAGTGAGCTAAATCAACCAGAGCCTGTGGTGCGTGTGAAGAGAACTCGATCCGAAGAAGACCCAGAGATACCAACTGCAGTAGCGCCGTGTCGGGGATCACTCGACCAGAGTCCGTCTCCTTGGCAGCGGCGTACGGCAGCACATGCGAGTCCAGCTCCGACAGAACGACACCAAACGAGAAAATGTCCGCACTGGAGCCATACCGCTCTCCCATCATCACCTCAGGCGCCATCCATAGAGACGTTCCAACTCCAGCGGTCATTGTCCGGTCGCTGCTCTCTCGAGAGACGCCAAAGTCCGTAATCTTGGCCTCTAGATCCTCCGTCAGTAATATATTCTTGGACTTGAGATCGCGATGAAGTACTAGCGGGTCCAGTGAGTGCAGATACGTAAACGAGTGCGCGACGTGCAAGGCGATACGCGCCTTCTCCAGGTCGAAGCCATGCGGACGACACTCGTGATACTCAAAGTAGTTGAGTAGCGTTCGTAGATCTCCACCTTCCATGTACTCGGCAACGGAGCAGAGATCCGCCAGAGAGTCCCAAGCCACGCCGATTAACCGGACGACACGCGGATGTTCCAGTGCAGCCATGATCTTGATTTCCGACAAGAAGCTGTTGATCTGAGCTAGTGTTTTTCTCTGTTCCGGGAGAAGTGTCTTTATGGCCACGGCTTCTCCACGATACGAGCCTCGGTAGACCATTCCGTACCCGCCTTTGTTGAGTAGCTTTCCTCTAGTGAGTTTTTCCGTTGGGATACGCATTGCAGTGATGATATCGTCTTCCCACATCCCACCTTGTGCTGCTGTAAGGAACGATGTGGAGTATCCGCCGTGTTCTTGACGCTGACCACCGGTGTACGGACCAGTTGAAGAGGTGTCGAGACGAGTATTGACGGTGTCTTCTTCTGCCCCAAGGCGCTTAGAATCACTGATAATAAAGTGACGCTGCAGTGACGCATTGGCCTCTTCTCTCGTTTTTCTGCGTCGAAAGACCACGAGCCCGATGCAAAGCAGAACTATCGACACAGATGCCAATGCGATAGCGACGATCATCCAGGAATCCCCTGCAAGTCACGAAGCGAGTTAGTGCGTCCTGTGAACGATCATATTCCAATACAGTTCGTGTACCTGGTGCGCCAGCATAAACTTCTGTGTCTTGACTCGAAGAAGTCAATCCACCTCCATTCTGCGAATCCCCGCTGCGCCAGTCTTCAAAACTACCGCCAGTACTACCCGAACTGGAATTTGTGGAGATGTCTGTGTCCACTGATGATGAAAATGAAGCTGCAAAGGTGTCTGCCCCCGCGACACTTGGAGCTGAAGTCTCTGGAGTTGTCGTTTCAATCGCCGCACTGGAACTACTTGGTTGCGGTGTTGGTTCGGTAGATTCCGGGGTGTTTGTAGGTGTCGGCGTTGTAGTCGAAGTGGCTGCGGTAGGGCGGGGCGTTCTGGTTACTGGCGTTTTAGTTGTTGGGGCTGGAGCCTTTGTTGTTGGCGTTGGTGGCTTCGTGGTAGGGGTTGGCGCTCGAGTAGGCGCACGAGTAGGCGCTTGGGTAGGTGCTCGTGTTGCTGGCGCCGGTGTAGCTATAGGGGACGGAGTAGTTGCCGCGGTAGAATCTCCACCCCCAAGCACAGTGTCCACGAGAGACCCAATAAGCCCCTGCAGGTTTCGCGTCTGAACTACTTCCCACTGCAGACACAACACAGGCCATTACTTTAGTTTGAGTCCATACTCCTTTTAGAAACCAAATTCGAGCTGTTCGCGCACCATTTTCAGACGAGCAAGTTCGCTGTTTTGGCAATCGCTCCCAGCGAGCGCCACTGCCGTGCAAAATGGCTAACTGGTATTTGAGACTCTCCGCATGGAGTTGAACCGACTACTGCAAAGGTGCGGCCTAGCATGGTGCTCTTATCCCCTAGTTCCTTACTTTTTGTGTGCACTGATCTTCTCGTCATAATCATTTTGATGACCACGACGACACGCAGCTGTGGCGCTTACCAGCCTTGATACTGTTACATGTACAATAGTGATGCTGGTAGACAGAGAGCAGAGAGCGTCTCCGCATATGACTCGACGGCTGGAGACTCTCGCAATGAAGGATATACAAGCACCTGTAATACGCAACGGAACACGAAGAGCAGAAGGTTTTCCCTTTGATTTTTACGTTTTTGTGGAGTTACTTTCCTTCCAGGAGCTGTACGATCTGTTGCGCAGTGAGACGATTTGAGGGCTCTTGTTGACAGCACGCTTCGCCAAGGTGACGGATGAATTGCGGACATTCAGCACTGAAGCTTGGCCGCAGTCGTCCGTCCTTCACCAACGCTAAAATCTCAGATAACTCCATGTCATCCCCGCTCTTTGATCGAGCGTCAAAGTAAGGCACCTCGCACGTGTCCAGCTCGGTGAGCAGCACTCCGAACGCATAAATGTCGGCTGCAGGTGAGTTAGGAGCACCATTGAGCACTTCAGGCGCCATCCACAAGGCCTGACGAGAGTTCTCTATCGTTGGACTCGTCTCTTTTGACCCGCAACTTGCCAACTTCGCTTCCAGCCTGTCTGTGAGTAGCAATTCTTCGCGCAGATAGCCTGGAGGATAAATTTCTGAGCGTGAAGATAAG
>NW_003303553.1:46823-58756 GCF_000142945.1 Phytophthora infestans T30-4 | reverse complement strand
CAACCCCCCGGCTGCCAGGTCTGAAGAGCCTTTTCGTACGACGTTGGAGCACCTTTCAGATCCGAACGTGCGGTTCTCCCTCGTATGCCAGTGCTGATACAGCAGGCCCAGAAGCTGATCGTCGGTTTCGTCTCTTCGCTCCAGGGAAGAGCGAACGACAGCAGTCTCCACACAATCACGCCCCACAGTCGATGATTCCTTGCCCCGCTCCGGGTTTACCGTCCCCGTGTCTGAAGGTTCGTGGTCGAACGGCATTCCTCCTCAATATCCGCACGATGATAGCTACCAACCAGTCCCCACAGCTCGACCTAACAAAGGAGACATCCGCTACGCAGAACTGAGTGTAGTTCGCTGGTCGTCCCAGTGCGTTGGATCCGGCGACACCATCTCCACATGATCAAATACCTTAGGAGACCCTTGATCCTCTGGCTCGGACGGTTTTCGTCTTCGTCGCGCTAAAACGAACAGCGCTACGAGCACAAGGATGAGCCGGAGACACAGTGCGCCGCCTATTGATCCACCCAGCAAAGTAACACTGTTGCCAGAATTGTCGTCTCCTGAAGATGCTGAGGTATCTGCAACCTTTGATCTCGGGATTGGGTTAGCAGCGAGCGACTGTGCCCAAGACGTGACCCAGCCTGAAGGCGTTGGCACTGTTAGCACGCTGGGTGACACATCATCCGTTCCATAGCACGAGAACATGTTCAGGTATCCGTAGGATGTCGTGGTTGGGCAGCCACCGTAGCTTCGTTCTGAAGTGACACCCCGCGTGTGCACCGCATACACCTTGTACGCCTCGCTGTCCGTCCAGACATGTTTGACAAGCTCAATCTCCGGGATCGTACTCGGATCTCCACCGACGGACCACATGGCCAGACCTCGGTTACCCTGCTCGTGCTCCTCCACGACGCTTGACCCCCGTTAACATTTCCGTGCCAGTGCAGAGATTGTTGTTGTAGCCAGCGGTACCATCCGGTTGCGTGCACTTGAAAGCCGTACAGTTGGTGTCTTTATACTCTTCCAGAGTTAGCGCGATCTCCCTTATGGACAACCCGTCGAGTGTCCAGATCTGCTTCACGTCGCCGTCGGGGGTCATTGTGAACCCGCTGTCCCAGAGCACGGCGCGCTGAGAGAAGCCGTCCAAATCCTCGAACGCCACGTTCACTTCACTCAGTCTCGAAGTGACGGTATCCGGTATTGAAGACAGGATCAGTGGGGCGAGTTCGTCTCCATCTTGTGAGCGCAGATAGAGCTGTAAAGCGAGGTCCGAGGTGCTGCCGTCGAATTCGAAGGTGCCACTTGGTGCCCATCGGTCGACCGACGTGGTGAGCTCTCTTGGCAAGACCATTTCTTTAATTAAAATCGAAAACCGACGCAAATTATCGACTGGCGTCGGGGCCGCCAGCGATGAGAACATCCCTACATTTTTCTACCGACGACAATAACGGCACTAAAATCTTGTAAATTGACTCTACGAGGGAGCGATTCAACGGACTGCTGAACATGTGAACCCAACGCTCGGTGGACATACGCATGCTATTTTGCGGGTAGCAATGAACCCATTTTTACCGTGCTCGAGGTTTCGAAATTTTATACAAAGGTTTTAGAAAACCTCAAATGCCAGTACAGTACCTGGTTTTCAAATTGATGGCTTTACACCGTTCACGCTAATTACATGTAGTCATAACGTTACCCTGATTGTGGCGTACAGATCGTATACTGGGATTTCAGCTGTTCATTTTGAATAACCTACCGGTCTAATTTTTTAACCCAGCATACTGGAACAAAGAGGTCGATGAGACCTGCTACTGGTCTTTTTCCTTAGACTCGATCATGTTTGTCAAATATCCCGAATTTGTGATGTGCACTTTAGTGACGTGAGCGGTGTTATAGAGCGTGTTTTCTACGACCTCAAAATTGTATCATCGAAAAGTGCGAAATCGATTCATTCATTTTGGCGCGAAATGCAGCCGGAAAGGGCTGAAAAAAGCGCGTCACCACGGCGCGACCACCCCCAACAAGATCAGCAGACTTGACCGGCTCAGCGATATTTTGGCTTCCTCATCAGAAGACGAGGAAGAAGCCAAGACGGAGGGCTTCAGCCAGGGATCCTCAAAAATATATTTACTGAAAAATATATTTTTTCCTTGGAAAAATAATTTGCTTATGGTCTGGCCACAATTTGAAAATTTATTTTTGGATTTTATGAATTCCCTCACAAAATTTATTGTCCTTGTCGGCAGCCACCAGATTTTTGAGCTGTCTGCAAACTTGTGCTGCCGACTCAAACTCACTTTTCAATTCGCACACAGCCCAAACTACCAACTCTTGCAACCTTCGCCATGCCCGACGCTTTTTCCCAGCGCTCGAGGAGCATGTTTTCCCAAAGCCATTAATCTAGTAACACGATCACGTTTTGATGCAGATATTTTTTTGCCACAGTCGCAGCACAAATTATTTATTTGCGGATTTCCGATCTACCATGCATGCATTAAACGAAGAAATCCATATAAATAATATTTTGAGCAACCCTGGATGATGTGCATACAGCATTCATAACAAAATATTGATTAAACTTTTTTATTTAAAGTGCTGTGTCGTTCCTTTTGCGTTGTGGGGCAGGTCGCGATCCAGTTAAGAACGACGGGATCGCAATCCCTTAGATTTATCCGAAAATAGCGTTCTTACCCGAAAATAGATGGGAGTAGCTGATTATCTCCCAACTGTGCACGTTTTTTTGTTTAGAGTTGCTACATTTTACTCTATACATTACGCTTCAAGCAGTCGAAGTAGTTGAGTAGCAGTTGGTCTTCGATCTGGATCGTGCTGGTAACATCCAACGCCGATCACGCGAATGCGTCGAGGACATTCCGGACTGAAGCTCGGCCGCAATGTTCCCTGCATTACTTCGTTCAGGATGGATCGGCTTGAGTTTTGTGCCGATGGGTGACACTGCGTCGTGGAAAGGAGCGGTCGCTGTATCAAGCTCCGTTAGCAACACGCCGAACGCATAGACGTCCGATTTGGCCGTGTATGGCCTGCCTCTCAAAACTTCCGGCGCTGACCAGTACGGTGCACCAGCAACGTGACAATGATGACTGTGCTCGTCCGGACACGACGAATCGAAACCTGTTAGCTTTGGTCTCATCGTCTCAGTGAGTAGCACGTTACTCGCTCGTAGATCGCGGTGAGCAACTGGTGTCGGTTGACTATGGAGATACACCAAGGCTCGTGCAATTCCGATGGCTAGTCGGTACTTGCCGCGCTCCCACGATGTGTAGTTGCTGTAGTTTTGCAAGTACGAAAACAGATCTCCCGATGGGTAATGCTCCATGACTAACATGACGTCGGCCACGCTGTTCCACGCTACACCCAACAACGTCACGATATTCGGGTGAGCGAGTGTCGAACGGATCTGGATCTGGTAAATGAACTCCTGGACGTGGAAAAGATGCGAGCGTTTGGCCTTGAGCAATCGTTTCACGACAACTTGCTGGTTCCGGTACTCGCCCAATCGAATTTCACGGGTTTGGCTCCTGGATAGCAAAGCTCGGATCTTGATCTCCTTGTAGGGAATTCTGATCCTGGCGAGATTTTGATCTTCCTGCAGAAGTCTCCAGACGTAGTTTGGTCCCGAGTCAGAGCCCAATTCGTACGCTTCTCGAGGTGGAACTCCGCGGGTGGAGAAAGTGTCCTCTCCCCCTGTTTGTAAGTAACGATATCGCTAAATTCACCCGACTGACCGAGTTGAGGAAAGGAAATCAGCACCGCGTGATCCCGGTAGCTGTCGGCACCTTCGGCTTTCGCCCCAGTTTTCGACATTGCCGATGCATCCAGCAGCAACACGCTCCTCCGAGAAGTAACAGCATCGCCACACCAATGATCGGTATCAAAAGCCCCATGTTATAGCTTTGATTACTAGTATCATTTGAAGACGAAGATCCGCTGGAAGAGATTGAGCTGCTACTTGACATTGCGGGGGTGAAAGCAAAAGTGAGTGCAGCTTCAACTCGAAGCCAAAGGGAGATACACAGTGGACTCCGCACAATCAAATCGGACCACGGTGTCACCCACCAAAAACTACTTTTTTCGTCCCACAAATTATTTTTCTTACTCTTTTTTGCTGGAAAGAGGGCGTCGTCGCCATACAATTGTGGTAACGGACTGCAACAGTATCATGGTGGTACTTCAAGAGCTTAAATTTTGCATTATTCAAAGAAATTGAAGGTTTTCCTGCACCAATTGGCAAATCGGAGCCAGTAACCTGCACGCCGGCTGCGACTCTCATCTTCCACCGCCCACATGCGACCACCGACAAAGATGTAGGTTGTGTTGTCGAGTGGTGTGTGGAAGCGACTCAAGCGATGGCAGTGGCGGCATGCAACAATTGTTGCGACGATTAGAAGGGCAATGATCAGCAGGATGAGCAGCAGCCACCACAAGCTGAAGCCACCGCCGTTTTTCCTCCCGGATTCTGTTGTCGCTGATGCAGAACCTTGAGAGGGCGCAAACGATTCTGTTGTCCTCCGAGGCCCCCCATGCTCCAAGATCCAGCGTGTGACCCAGTCAGTTCCCTTTGGAGGAGTAACTCGGGCTGCGATTGACTCCGGGATGCTGTCGCTTCCGTAACAGGGAATCACTAGCGATCCAGACCATTCACCAGCGGGACAGACTCCCGTCGCGGTGGCTTGCTCGTTAGAGGTCGCTGTTTGGATCGAGTAAATTGTGTATCCGCAACCGCACTCGGCTGTTCCTGTACTCTTAGCGACGCGAATATCAGGAACTGTACTTGAATTGCCACTAGTTGACCACAGTGTTGCATTCGAGCTCTCAGTACTATCAAACATTTCGACAACGCACTTCGAAGCCGCTAACATCTGAGCCGGGCCTTGGCTGCAAGATGAGTACATTTCGACGTTATCACCGTTTGATGCTGTGCAGGTAACAGCGTCACAGCCTGCCTCCTCGAACGCTTCGGCAGATACCGCGATGTCTGCCATAGTTCTGTTGTCCAGGGTCCAAAGCTGCACAGCTCGTTGGTGGGACGTGACGACGAACCCAGTGTCCCATAAGACAGCACGCTGCATGAGTCCAGGTAGATCTTCAAACGATAATGACAGGCTCTCTAGCCTCGCTCGAATAACCGCAGGAACATCTTCTAGGACCATTTGCTCGACTTCATCGCCTGCCTGAAACCGATCGTAAAGCTGCTGGGCAATATCCGACGTAACAGTGTCCGGGAATGAGCTGGAACCCCTCGCTGATGAAGCTGATACCAACGTCGGCCTTAACGAACAACCGCATGAGCTCGAGCTACCGTCGCTACCACGAGATGACGAAGTCGGTGCCGATCCACTTGATCTTGAGCTTGCTGATGAATAACTTTCGGACGCGGCTGAAGTGGCTGCAGGGGTTGGACTGGGATGTGATACTTCACTTGATTCGTCCCCACAGGAGTTCGGATGGCTCCAACTATGACAAAACTGTACCAGCAGCAATAAACTCGCTAAAACTTTGATTAGCTTCCGCGTCCTCTTCATGTTGGAAATCGCCAAATGAAAAAGCGACTTAAATGTTGGCACCATCCGCAGAGACCTACACTTGCAAGTGGCTGCCACGATTGATTTTCATCAGCCATAATCTACCAATCAGAACACAGTATTCTTATCACTTCAACTTAGTCGAAAGTGCTTTGCAACTACGATTTGTGGCTCAGATTCAGTAAATCTTTGTCGGGAACTTTTCCATTTGTACATTCCGTCTCCAACCCTAATAAACATCACACCACAAAGCCTGAAAGCCTACTGTACTGCTCACCTCCGTCTCCCTGAAGCTCCTGCACCAGTTCCTGCGCCGACGGACGATCTTCTGGGTTGAGAGCGAGGCAAGCCATTCCAATCTTCTGGATCCGAGGAGGGCAGTCCTTGGAGAAGGTCGGACGAAGCTTGCCGGCCATAACGTCCTGCAGGATCTGGAATGGCTTCGGTTTGCCTCCATGTTCCGTTGCCGCATCTGAGTACGGGATTTTGCTCGTATCAAGCTCCGTGAGTACCACACCAAACGAGTAAATATCCGCTTGTTCCGTGTATCGTTTGCCCTCCAGGATCTCTGGCGCTGTCCAGTACGGTGTGCCAACTCCAGCTGTCATGGTGAGGTCGACAGTGTCACGACTCACTCCAAAGTCGATGAGCTTAGGCTCCAGCTTATCAGTCAACAGAATGTTGTTCGACTTGAGATCACGGTGGATGAGAGGCGGCGTGCGAGCGTGCAGATACGCAAGAGCCTGGGCCACTCCGATGGCCATGTGGATCTTGTCTCTCGCCCACGACAACAGGTCGGAATTCTTCTGTAGATAATTCTGTAAATTGCCCATAGGGAAGAGCTCGAGCACCATTGTCAAGTTATTCAGACTATTCCACGCCACACCGATGAACTCGACGATATGCGGGTGAACAAGACTGGCACTCAGCTCGATCTCAGCGGCAAACGCTTGCACCTTTTCAGCGTTCTGGTCCTTGCTTTGCAGCAATCTCTTGGCTGCCACTTGCTGTCCGTTGTACTGACAGATCCACACTTCTCCTGACGCTCCCTTTGAGACAGCTCGCTCAAATAGTAGACTGTCGTATGGGATGCGTTTGCCTTGTAAGTGCTCACTGTCAAGCAAGATCTTGAGCGTCTTGTTCGATCCAGCACTCTCGTAGTGACTCGAGATAGTGGAGCCCTGTGTGGTCAACCCAGTGGGTCCAAGTATCATCTCTGGAGTGCCCACAGCCAAGTATTGGTCCGTTTCCATGTCGTGGGCTGCAGACGTCGACTTATGCGCCCTGTTTTCGGCTTTGCGTTTCCAGCAGAACCAGCCCAGACCGAGAGCACCAAGAACCGCGACGACACCAAGGATGATCGGGATCAATAGGATTGTGTCGAATCCTGAGGATTTCTCGGCGAACTCGTCTTCCAACCACGTAGTCACCCACGCACTTCCGGTCGGGATTGTGGTGTTTGCAGCCATGAACTCGTCTGTGAACGCGTCGCGTCTAGCACATGGGATACTCACGGCTCCGTAACCCAAGGGACACTGTCCCCAGGCCGGTTCTTGCGAACTATAGACTGTATGCACCACATAGACGGAGAAGGTGGTGCTAGTATTAAACACTGGCTCCGTCCACGTGTGATCCCTCAGTTCGATCAACGGAGCGACGTCCGGGTCCCCTCCATTCGCCCACATGTTGCCTAGGTACGTTCCAGCACCCGAGTCTTCGAAGACATCGATCACACAGTGTGAAGTATTAAGCATCTGCCATCCCGTGCACGTATGACTGTAGTAAGCCGTTATATCATTTGGTTGCGAGCAATTCGTGAAGGTGCAGTCCACACCCGAGACTTCCCACTTTGGGATGGCGATATTGTCCATGGTGCGATTGTGCATTGGGTAGATTTGCACCGGTACATTACCTGGCGCAATGGCAAAGCCCGTGTCCCAAAGAACAGCGCGCTGGACGAGCCCCGGCAGGCTGTTAAAGTCGACGTTGATGGCGTCGAGACGCCCAGAAACCGCGGTAGGAACCGACGTTAGCTCCACTTGGTCACCGGTGTCGCCGGCCTTGTGTCGGATGTAGAGCTGCTGCGCAATGTCCGAGTCCGAGCCGTTGAAGACACAGGAAGAAGAGGGACTGGACGAGGAAGTCTCCTCCAGACTCCGAAACGACACGGTGTGGCCCTGACCAACGGCTCCTAACAGCAATCGAAATGCCGAGATCAATCGCATGGCTGCGAGGCGAATCTTAGAATGGCAAATTCGACTGTCGAGTTGACGGCCAGCTCTAGAAAGTCGATGGACGAGGGCACGAGTTGACTTGCGGTGCACACGTTACATGGCGCCGTCGAGATATCACAAATGTACCCATTGCTAATAGCGGCATTTTAAACAGTGGTTTTTCGGTCTGTGCAGCGCAAATCCATCTCATGTAGGCAATTGAAGTGCCAATAAGCTGTCCAGGTGTATGTTTTGTAGTTGTCACGAATTCACCACCAGCCAACTGTAAGAGCTGCTGCTCGATGCCTCCCACAGTCCCGCATCCACCGGTAGGTTCAGAGAAGGAGAAGGTCGTGACCCTCTTCTTCTTCTCGAAGACCGTGACCTTTTCCTAATCTGAACTGCCGCTATCAGAGACTCATATTGACATTACATGTATTGGGTAAAGTGTTGCAGTGATAATTCCATCAAAAAGGTCCAGACGCGGATGCACGAGTTCAGCCCTTCGAGTTCCGATATTCACTCGAGGTTCATTCCAAGTAGCGCCGGAAGTCAGGAAACGGTTTGTCCGGCACCAACGGGCTCAAATGATACAACGGTCGCCAGTTCACTGGACAGCGAAGGCTGGCAATAGCTTACGTGGCGCGCGTCGCGAAATTCCGTGTATAAAAAACTTCCATGGTGGGGCCAACCCCTCTATCCACGGGTTTATCAATCTGTCTTTCTCCAGCTTGGCACGAGATCCAACCACTCAATTCGACGCGTTGGACCATGAACAGTGGTCGCACTCGACGCCTATCGAGTTCGGACGACGACGTTCGACTGCCGTCCAATGCCACATACTTCGCCTTCGACGGCAGCAACTCCGATCTGGCGAGACAGCTGTACCTGCGGGCCAAAGCTGGTGGCTCAGAGCAAAAGTACTCTGGTTTAGTACTACCGGGCGCAATTCAGCGTCGTCTTGAGGACGTCGATCTCGAGTGGGATGACCTACCGGGCATCGCCCAACGCGCGTTGCTGTGGGACTCGGGCTTCGGCGTCACAGTGGACAACAGGGTCGTCCAGATATGGACACTTGGCGGGCACTCCATGAGCGACTTGGCCGTTCCACTTGACCAGTTCAGAGCTGTGGAATGCGAGGAGACGAATTGCACGCAGCCTGGCACGACCATCGTGAGTCGAAGCAACTTGTACTGCAGCGGTACGCAGATGCTCACTGCAGCTCGTTGCGTCGTCGAGGACTTCGATGAAAGCGACAGGCTTCATCTCGCCATGTGGATGACTGGTGGCAATCCTACCGTGATCCCGACGCCGCAAGTACGGAAACATTCGTGGAAGGATGACTTCAGCAACATTTCATACGTCGTCATGGCTGTACACACGGTGGTTGGTGACGATGAAGCCGCTTATGGCGAGTGTCCCAAGGAACAAAACGGTGGCTATGGATCGCTCGTGTTGCCGTGTCACACAACGAAATACCTCACAGACGATGTGAGAGATGCGATGGAAGAAGTTCAGGGGTCTCCCTGGGTTACAAAATGGTTTCGTGAAGAGTACTCAGAAATGTCGAAGACTACATCAGCGACCTCCTCTGACAAAGACGGCGGGTTTAACGCTGTGCTGATCGCTCCCATTCTCGCTGGTGTCCTCGTCGTCGTCGGCCTGATTGCTCTGTTTGTATTTGCGAAGCGTAAACGACAACGTAACATTGAAGGAGACGCCCTCGAAGACTCGCTGATCTACTTAGACACGTGCCGTCCTGACAGTTTAAAGCAAGACAACGCAGCTGAAAGTGAGTTCGCCCACGGTGACGGGTCCACCGCTAAAACACTCGATGACACGTTGACTGTTTCGCACAAAGGTGTCGACAAGACCATCAAGTTTAAGTCGAGTACCAGCTCTGCCAGTGACTTCGGTTCCGGGCCCAACAGTACCCTCCAAATCCTGCTAAACAGTGAGGGCCTCATTGGAAAACGAATCCCCTACGACAGTCTCAGTTTCAAGAAATCTCTGTCGAAAGGAGCATGTGGAGAGGTGTGGCTGGGCGAGTACGAAGGCCAGCAAGTCGCCATCAAGCGATTGCTGCAAATCAAATCGCACCGCGCGGATGAAGTGGAGGAGTTTGCACGCGAGATTGAGCTTAGTGCCAGTTTGGTTCACCCCAACATCGTGTCGTTTATTGGTGTGGCGTGGAATAGTCTCAGCAACCTGGTGATGGCACTCGAGTTCTTCCCGATGGGAGACTTGCAGGAGTATCTGGCCAAGAATGGCGACTTGTTGTCTTGGCCTCGGGACAAAATCCAAATTGCTGTTGGTGTAGGACGTGCCCTCGAGTATTTGCACTGTCGGTCGCCTCCTCTGATCCATCGCGACCTCAAGTCAAAGAACATTCTGCTGACAAGTCGACTGGAGGCCAAACTTATCGACTTTGGTGTAAGTCGGGATCGACAGGAGTACTCGATGACTGCTGGAGTCGGCACGCCGTACTGGACAGCGCCTGAAGTCCTGGAAGGCAAGCGGTACACGGAGCAGGCGGACATCTACTCGTTCGGGGTGGTGCTGACGGAGCTGGACACCAGCAAGGTCCCGTATCACGACGCTTTGACAGCTGAAGGCAAGAAGCCAAAACCATTCCAGATTTTGACGGATGTTATGGCAGGTATGTTGCGTCCTAGTTTCTCTGAGAATTGCCCGTCAAGGATCCGCCGTATTGGTGTGGCCTGCTGCCAGCACGATCCGATTCGTCGACCGACGGCAGCTCAAGTTGCAGATATGTTGCAAGCAGCAGATTAGTGTTGCGGTCCTAAATGTGTGATCTTTGCTTTTACGGAGCTACACTTTTTCTCCGTTTTCCATTACAAGCTTATAAACCAATTCGCTTGCAGTCGGCCGCCTTAGAGGATCAAGCGCTAGATACGCCACTCTCCATTTCGGTCTAGCCTTCCAGCCAGCATATCTTGCAAAACCTTAAAATCATTCCGCCGTGTACTGCTACGGAGTATGAGCTTTCCCCGTGTCAAGACCACACCGAACGAGCACCTTTGTGCACTCAAATTCGTTCTAAACGGCAATCAAATCCGTGATGAGCAATTTAATTACGTAAATTTCTGAGTTTCATTACCAAATCTGTGACATTTCTATAGGTGACTTATAGGTAGATAAAGCTTGGGCTTAATACAAACTATAGGCTAGCTTTAGAAATGCAATGTCATCAACCTTTGGACGACCTTGGTACTTTGTACCAAATATCCCAAAGTATGACGTGTCATACTTCTAAAGTGTGACGTGTCACACTTCATGTAACTAGGGTACACTTGAGGTTACGTACCCCGTTACATCCTCCCCCACTTAAGTTCGGCTTACCGACCAATCAGAATGAAGAGGTGTTCGTCACAAACTTTCATTCTCAAAGTCGAAAACCATCGACTTGGCCGCGCGAGCGCGGCGGAGGCTCACTTCACAGTTAGAGCCTCGAGCAGCAGTCTGTGCGCTCTTCTTCTAGGTCTTCCACTTCGACCGTTAACCATGCCTCGTGGCACTGCTAAGAGCGGTGCGAAGACACGCTCCAAGCCTGCTGCCGGAAAGGCGCAAGCCAAGAGCACTAAGCCTCACGGCAAAGACTCGGCACTTGAGGAGGCTACTCAGGTGGCCTCCGACGCGATCGGTTCTTCGGGCGACAAGGCTGTGGGCAAGCGAACAAGCAAGCGCAACAGCCCGTCGCCCTCGGCCTCTCCAGACAATCGTCCGAACCCTCGGTTCGTAGAGCGTGAGTTCGACTCTGGCAGTGAGGACGAAGCCGAGTCCGAGAGCACGCACGATGCTCCTGCGGGCTCTGTGGGAGGACACGGCCCAGTGCCCAGCGAGCACAAGGACGACAGCGTGCAGTCGCTCGCTAGTGATCGAGGTAATCACAGTCCCAGGACGTCTGTGCGCTCTGAGAGTCCGGCCGTCAAGGCTAAGGGCACTCCCAAAGCTGGTGGCGATGAGAAAAAGAATCCTCGCAAACGTCTCTCGCTTGCCGAGGTCTTGCGCGTGATAAGGCCTCTAAAGCCGAAGGCGCCAAGCCCTCAAAGAAGCGTACGCCCTCTAAGTCCCCACTCCGCAAGGAGAAGGAGACTCGACGCTCCTATCAGAGTATCTTCGACTCCTCGGATGAAGAGGAGGAGAAGGAGGAGGAAGA
>NW_003303553.1:40125-45122 GCF_000142945.1 Phytophthora infestans T30-4 | reverse complement strand
TTTTTTGCCGCATCCACCGGTACATTGTCGTTCGGTGAACGCCTAGCTCAGCAGCCAAGGCGACGACTGAGCTGGCCTCTCCGAGGCGTAAAAGCCCTCGCAGCTTGGACTTGTTTTTGTTCTTCGGGCGCCGTGTCATTTGCACAATGGGGGCGGGTATCATTTTGGCGCGGAAGTGAGATTGTTGGTGCGCAGTGAACACAAGTTTTTACAGCTAAGTCTCCGGGACGAGCCCATTCATTGGTTCCGTCAACTTCCGAAGAAGACGAAGCGCAAGTGGAAGCTGTTGAGCGATGCGTTCATCCGCTACTACTGCTCGCAGTTCACGCAGACGGCACTGTCGCGTTACTACTCCGCCAAGCGGAACGTAATGAACATCTGTGCGACTACATAAACAGGCTGAATGGCTACGCTCGGACCGCCCGTCTACACTTTGAGAAGAGTGGTCGCGACGCGAAAGAACACGTACAGCAATTCCTGGCAACATGCGACGATGACAAGCTAGCGGAGAGTCTCTACCACGCTCGAGTCGCCGACATTCACGAGCTCGAAGAGATCATCGAAGATGTTCTCAAGGGCAAGGAGAGAATGGCCAAGCGTGACAGTGAGTACCGATACTCCAAGAGTCGTGATACGCGACGCGACGATGGGTACGCCCGCAACAACCGGCGTGATGACCGTCGCCGCGATGACAACCGCAACAAACCAAGAGTGACACTCATTGAAGCCACGGTGGACGACCTACTAGCTGAATTAGAAGGTCGTGAAGCTGCTCAGGGAGGCACCGAGTATTCAAACGAAGATCCGAACGCTTACGACGATGTCCAAGATGAGTACAACGATTTTCAGCCTGATAATACGGACGGTGATTTCTCATTGGACGAAAACGACCGATACCTCGCCGCGGCTAACGAAAATGAGCGCCGTGCAGCTGCTGAAGGCACCTACGCACGTTCAGACAACCGTCAACCACGTAAAAACATGCCTGATCGCGATAATGGCTTCAATCAAGATCGCCGAGGTGGTGACCGTGGGTTCAATCAGGACCAACGCGGTCGACGTGACTTCAACCGCGACAACCGACGCCCACAGTACGGACCATGCGCGGTGTGCGGTGGCATGAGTCACTCCGCCCACTACTGTAATAAGCGATGCAAGTTCTGCAAACAACTCCACGATGCTGGACAATGCGAACTTTTCCGCAACTTCCAAGACCTTGCCAAATTTGTGCGCACCAAAGGGCACGAAGGAGGAACTCCCGCCAGAGCTCAAGGCCGTCGTTCAAGAACGTCATTTTAAACTAGGCAGCCCGCCAACTACAACCTGGATTGGTCGCTATCGGGCTGCCACAGTTAACCCGAGCCCTCCAATGGAAGCAGAGTGTAGTCTTTTGCTTCCATGGGCCAGAGTGAATGGCCTGATAAAATACGTAACCAAGTGTGAACGCGAACGGAAAATGAAAAGGAGAGGAGTAGAATCCCTCGGTGGAGGTGTTGGAGAAATAGTGGAGTGTGCTGATGCTGATGAGGGCACCAGCGAGGATTCGCTCGGCTTGGTTTCGAGTGCAGCGCGAGACGAGCCCAAGGGTCACTCCAAGATGATGAAGTTGAACCCTGGCGAGAGACAGGGGTGGTGGTCGGCCAAGAAATTCGACCGACGGATCAGAATGAGAGCTCTGGTGCAAGGCGCTGTGAACGACCAGCGAACGAGGATTCTCCTCGACACAGGAGCGAACGTTAGTGTGATCACTGACGCCTTTGCTAAGAAGTTGCGACTCCGAGATGTACCCGATCACGGACGCCGCATTGACATTCAAGGAATCAACGAAGGCAAGGTGTCTACGACGCGACGGGCGTGCGTCAAGATTACGCTCGGATGGGAGATGGTGTACGAGTTTGAGATGTGGGTAATGGCGCATAGTGCAGGCGTCGACGTGGTACTCGGGACCGACTTTATGATCCCAGCCGGGATCCGGTTGGACCTGTTCCACGGCGCGGCGCAATTACCGCACGAAGTCCAAATCCCGCTGATAAAGACCAAGAACATGATCGACAGCGAAGAATACGGCTCCCATGTTAACGCCGGGCCACCCGAGCGGTTGGACATTCAAGCGCACGAGTGGCGAGAATATCGACTAGCGAAGCGTCAAGTCGGGCTGGAAGAACACGTACTGTGGGTTCGTCGAACGAACAAGCTAATCCCGTCAGTGACGAGGTTTCGACGTGGACGGCCTCAGAGCATTCGACTGACAAACGTGTCTGATCGAACTGTGTACCTGCCAGCACACGACTCGATCGCGATGTGGATTCCAGATGGGGATTTGCCACGAGGTGACGGCTATGTGCGCCTGGAGTCCAAGAAGTACCAAGACTGGCAAGTGTTGGCCTACGAAGATTGTAGAGACCGCGAGCTCTTTCAGCGTGAATGCGAAATCTACGAACAATGGCTTGCCACTCAGTCTTCGGCAGTTGATCGACCAGACTACCCAGAACCCAGTGGAGTGCTACCACGAACTCTAGAAGACTCGCTAGTGGATTCTAGTGATCGTCTGACATGTGCAGAGCGCTGGGCACTGATCCTGGAAGAACGTGAACAAGTGGAAGCCTGTCTGGCGTCTGGGGTGACAGCCGGGGATTCGGCCGACGGTCAGCCTTCCGCAGAACCTTTGGACACGTACACGACAACCCATGGCGGAGGCAATAGCGCGAACTTCTGGGTGAATAACCGGCAGCATCTCGCTCATGTGTGTGATGGTCAGACGCAGTGTTCAGGACGCCAAGCTCTCCGCGTCGCTCCACTTTGTGCCCACGCAGCGTAGAGCAGCATTCCCTCATAGCGTCCTACTCACCAGACCTGGCCAGCAGCGGCAACGGTAAATGCTGCGTGCACGACCACGTCCAGTGTGTGTACTTGGTTGCTCTTTGTCGTCTGGTGATCCGTCTTCAACCTGCCCCCACCTTGTCGTCGTCGAGCATTCCGGCACACATCCAAGTACGAGGAGTACAGGACTCAGCACCGCCATGACCGGAGCTTGGGGTGTACTTGGTCTGGCCGAGCCGGAATAACGTACGGCCACTCAGTAGTTGCGTAGCCAGCATCGTCCTCTCCGACTCGCTCGTCTTCACGACGAACATCACGTGGGCCGCAGCGCACGAGCAAGAATAGGTTGAGTTCAACGTACGCGTGGCCGAGCCGTACGACCCCGTGTGCATGTACACACTGGTCTCCGAGCCGCCAGTCGGTGCTTCAGTGTTCGCCACCGTCATGGAGTAGAACATGTACGTGCCACAGTGAGAGCACCGAGTAGAACGGCTCCCACAGCACCAGCTCAACTGTAAAGACTTCGACAAGATACAGACCATGGACTGTGTGAGGATTGTCAGAGGATTGCACAGGTTTTGACGTAGGCAGTTGGACCACCGCTACTGGAGGATTCATCACTTGGGCGATGGGCAACTGGAAGAATTTGAGTGTGTCGGTTGAGTCGATTGTTGAAGTCTAGAGGTGACAAAACCACACGGACAATTAGCGTGTGTAAAGTGTGTGTGGCACGATGTGCAGTACTCACCCGGATGCAGAGATAGGCATGACTACCGAGCTGGAAAAGTGGGGGACAGTGTACCGGTACACCGGTCCGGTAGTACCGAGCGAGGCACAGCTTTAGGGATGGGACTTTAGTTACAGGAGGCAACTTGCAGCGATTCGAGGCACTTGTTGCCTCCGAGGCCGATTCGTAAATGAAGCCGAATGATCAACCGGCGGCTGAGAGCGAGTGGACGCCGACCACCCACTCAGCCACTGTGTTTTCCACGGTTTGCCAGGCATCCCATCCGGGTTCGTGCACTGGGCTCTGTCTATCAGCGAGCACATGCTCGCCGATCGCACTCACATTGGCAGGTTCCTCTCTTACTTTATATCTCTATATCTTTAAATTTATTGTTTTTTCAGTTTTGACAGAGTGTAAAAAAAGAAATGTGGTTGTGATAGAAATATGAAGGCAACCCAGCGTGGGTGTGCCCCTCGGCAGATAATAGGCAATAATAAGCAGATTTGGTCCGGTCTGCAATCCCCATCTCGTCTTGCATCCTGCGTCCGACTTCGCGCAGTATAAATCGGTGCTGGGTTCTCAGTCCAGCAAAACCCGGGTCTCAACGTAAGCTAAGCACAGTGTATGCCACACCCAAGTTGAAGCTCTCAATAGTGGCCCCTTCACGAGCAAAGGTGAAGCTGGATTCCGACGGCATTATAGTCACATCATTCCATCAACCGGATCAGTAACTGCGCTGCTGTTCGTACCCAGCTACTACAATACAGAACACGCACTGCACAAATGTTCGGTCCAACTCGATGCTTTCACACTGTCAGAACTAGTAGCCTACTTCCAGTGTTCCGATGCATGAGTGCCCGACGTCGGGCATGACTACGCGAAGCGCGCTGGAAAGTAACTCACAGCAAGCTTAGTAATTTATCACCCATGAACAGCTTTATTCTTCTATAGACGCTAAATCCTTACTTGCTGTAGCTTGATTCTCCACTAACACTCTGTTTGCAATCTGTACGATGCGCTCGAAGGCGACGTCGGAGTAGCGACGCCAGCAGACGTGGTCGCGCCACTGTCGTGTCGGGAGTTGCGGCGTCGTAAGCCCGTGAAACACCTTGGCCACCGCATAGCTCGTCCACATGATCTCCTCTCTGTCCTCGGCACTACTTTCCTCCATCGGATTCCCACCAAGACGCAGCTGTATCAGCGAGCTCGTGTCTCGCTCAATTGCCTCGATCAGAGATGCGGTAAGAGGACGTAGCATCTTGTGTAGTAAACGTTCGTCTTCCTCTCCTTCGTCACTATCTTCGTCCTCGAAGTAGTGCACGAGTTTCGTCTCCAGAGCGAGGGCCTTACTCTCAAGATCTTCTTCATTCTCGTCGTGCGGTCTGGACGGAGATGGCGCTGGCAGTCCAAACTCGCCTGTAGTGGCATTGTATAAGCTGCACAAGAAAAA
>NW_003303553.1:0-7978 GCF_000142945.1 Phytophthora infestans T30-4 | reverse complement strand
CAGACCTCCATCGTCTTATACTGCTGAAATAGTCCAGACATCCCCGTCACATACTCCACTCGACACTGCTGGAGTTTCTGTACATTAATGCAGTAGTTCATTTCAGCCAACCACAGATCCTGTCGCCTTGTATCTGCACTCTCCTTCTCGCTCTCCATTTGTTTGAACAATTCCTCATATTTCTCAAACGCCGACAGCACATTTTTTTGCGATTGAAACAGCATATCATCCAGTTTATCCCCCTCCACGAGCATACTCGCCACTCTCTCTTTATACGTGGCCGCCATCTCCTCAAGCGGCTTAGTCGTCACCTCTCTCTTCACGACTGTCGTTAGTTGCACCAGTTTTTCAGCCAATTGCGTCTGTACCTCCCCAACCGCATGCAGCGCCTTAGACACCGACGACTGAACGTTCAGCTGGTCGCTCCCAGTCGCTGCATTCGCATCAGCTCCCTGACTCGGGGCATCCAGCGCTGCGCGTGTATGTCTCAGTGCCTCTGCATACGCAAGATCGGCCTGTAGTCGCAATGTTAGAAACTTCAGTAGCCGGGTGTTCTCGTCGCCCCCGTGGCGGATTTCTTCCTGGAACTGGCGCCAGTAGGCGCGATCACGGGTCTGGAATTTGTCGATCTGAGCGCTGCGGTGCGACTCGAAGGCACGTAGAGAAGCATAGCTGTCGCGCTTGAGCTGCCACACTTCCTCGCTGGTGGGTTCGGAAGCTGCTGGGGGATCAGAGGCCGCCATGGACACGTCAGCACTTGTCGACTGACTCGACTCCATCGGGTGAGTTACGTACTGTCGGCTGTTGTTAGATCGAGTGTAAAAGAGTGGGATCAAACGATGTAGGTTGGCTAAAAATTCTTTCCTAATACCGGTATTTTAAGGTAAAGCTAGGTATTACCGGTAAGTCTTAAAAAATTAAAAAAAATACAAACTACGTTTACCTTTTAAAACCTAGTGCATGTTACAGTACTTTTTTTTTGAAGTGAGCATTAAGTACTACTATGTAGTAGTAAGTAAGAAGATAGCTTTGTACTTGAAACATTACATGTCACTCACTACCTGCGAAATTAGAATTTCTAGGAGCTCGCAGGAAGAGGGATGGACTGAGCGCTGTGGAAGACGTTCAGTGGGTCGTACTGTGCCTTGATCTGGCGCAGGCGGGCGAAGTTGTCCGCTCCCCAGTATCGTTTACCGAAATCGTCACCCAGGTCCAGATCACAGTAGTTCTGGTAGTTTCCGCCGTCAAAGTATTTCTCCAGAGCGCCGGCAATACCGCGGATCCACTGGTAGGACGGAGAGTCTTCGGACTCGCCCTTGTTAGCGCCCACGCCAATCTGAACCGACCAAACGGCGTCGCGGTGTGCCCACGGCGTCATGTCGTTCTTCTGCGTGGCGAAGACACCACCGTACGCCTCGAACTGGATATAGGCCCACGTGGTGTTCGGTAGGCTGTCAGCCCACTCCAGCACGGTCTGGACTCCCTCATTATTCAGCACCGTGTTGGAATAACCGCCCTTGATCTTGCTGTAGTCTTTATCAGCCGACGTCAGGTGGTGTGAGACGTTGAGCGAACTCAGGTCGTCGCACGTGCCCTTCCAGATGTACGCCTTCGTCGCAAGCTGCGAGCAGTTATCGCGGCGTTCTTGCGACTTCAAACCACCATGGTTGAACACTCCCGAGGCGTTAAGTAGAGCGTCCAACTCCGACTTGGGGCCGAGGTACTGACCCACCATGCGCGCGCCTCCGCCGTCGACAACAAGCTGCGTAGTGATCTTTGAGTCGGCTGTGGGGAAGTAGTCCATCCACGAACGCAGTACCTGAGCACGCACCGAGGCGTTGAACTGCACATTGAAAACCGACACCTCGGGCATCTTGTAGGCTTTGATAGTGAAGAGCGTGACAATGCCGAACGAACCGGCACCGCCTCCGCGAAGAGCCCAGAACAGGTCCATGTTCTCCGTGGACGACGCAGTCACCACGGTGCCGTTATACAACACGACGCGCAACTCGGTAGTCTGATCAGCAGCCAAACCGTAGTGCCGGCTCACCATACCGTATCCACCGCCAGAAATGTGACCACCGATGCCCACGCTCGGACAGGTGCCGGCATTGAAGTTGTAGCCTCCCAGACGGTCGAGTTCCGTGTAGATCCAAGCCAGACGAGCACCGGCCTGGACCGTAGCTACAGCCGAACCTTCGTCCTGGTTCTCCGACACAAGGGATACGTCCACCATGTCGGCCATGTCGATAATCAACGAGCCGTCCATCGACGACAATACCTCGTACGAGTGACCGCCACTGCGAGGAAGCCATTGGTCACCGAACAAGTGACCGCACGCACAACATCGTCTTCGGATGATGCAAAGTACACACCAAGAGGTTTGCGGTCAATACGAGCTTTAGGACCCGTGGCGTAGTCCACGTAGAGTGGGGACTCTTGTACAAACAAATTGGTGTTGACCGTGACGGTATCGTTTCCGTAATTGGTGGTAGAGTTGTCCATACAACTCTCGAATGCCTCCAGAAGCGAAACCGATTCCGTTTGTTGGGTCTGAGTCGTATCAGACTGCGCCAATGCACTAGAAGCTGCGACTGTCGCCGTGAAAAGCACGACAGCGCGAGAGAGAAACACCATCGTGAAGTAACGGGAGACTTGGCCGATGCGTGGCAGATTCTCGAATGACGAATACTGTTCCTTTCCTCGACTCACTTGCCGCCGACCATGATTATTAATAAGAGCAGTTAATCGACTGGGTGAGCGAGATCAAGTCAGATAGATGGCCTATACAGTGTAGCCGGTGGTAAAAAGACAATTCGACTTTCATCGCAAGTACATCGAGGAATTACCAAATATAAGTAGAATAGCACACGTGCTTTTAGCACTATTTTAACACAAATTGAATTGAAGATGTGTTAGCACTCGTTAAAATAGACTTGGATAACGGATCGCACCTTCGCGCACGTCCGACATGTGCACGGTTTCCGTCGTCGAAATTTTCCTACATTCAGGTCTTGGAGTTCGTCAATCGCTGTAGTGGTGGTGCATTTCTGCTGTGGGTTCAGCAATTGAAAAGTTCGTCGTGCCCACAACAGTAAAACTAACGTTAAGTACTTTCATCATGTAACATGTACTGATTTTAATTGTAATACGTATCATATTCATTCAAATCCAAGTGATTTTCTACTTATTTTCGAAGTAGAATTCATGCTAATAAAATAAAGTCGGCATCAACGTATTGAATCCAGAGGATTATCCACACGTTTTAGTTACGTTCTTGCAGTACAAGCGCATGCGGAATGCTCCTTCTCGTAGATAGGAAAACAGCAGTGCTCGAGTGTGCGATGATTGCGTGCGTACCGTCAACATGAACAAATTCCTCACAATATACTGTACTTCTTTTTTTTAAAAGTCCGCAGCCTTTTTATATTATAAATGTTATGATTTTCAGCCATTTTAGCAGTCTAAGTATTGACAGGGGTGGCAGATCACTTATTAATACGTCGGCAATTCTTGCACTTCCTCTTTAATTCGAAGTGTCCAGCGACTAATAAACCGCCATAAGCGATAATAACACCGTTTTAATTGGCAATTCACTCATCATAAAGGCCATAAGTCAAGTCAGATATGGCTAAATCGGACCTAATTGTCTAGATCCTGGTCAATTTCAGTCCGACAAATGACAGTAACACAATACACCTCAATTATTATTATTAGATCCTGGTCATTAAATTTAGATGACAGCCAATCGGCGGCAAATTGATGAAAATCACGGTAAAACCTAGTAAAAAAAAAATAATTCGAGCTGGTGCCTTAAGGAATTTACGAAATTAGTACGGTACTTCGGAACTAAGAATTGTGGATCACAAATTGATCGATCGGTCCAATTTGGGCCGTTTCAAAATATCGGCAAATTTGGTGAGTTCGCAATTCATACTCAATACCTGTCAAAGAACCCATGGAAATTTTGAGAAGAACGCACAATACGTATCCGATAGTATAAAAGCCTATTGAATGTGTCAAAACTTGATACAGTTTACGTGGTGCTTAACGCTGTAGGATTCTTAAAGCATATCTCGATGAGATCAAGACTCCATTCACTTTGGATAATTCAATTACGATGCGCGCTTGTAGCAAGAGCGCTTAAAAGCGAGTGGACAGACAGGCAATCTGGAAATTATGGCCGGATTGCTAGCAGAACGTAATGCGTAAGTTGGTGCAGCTTGTGTTTGCTTCATACATGAGCGCTGGGCAGTGTACTGGCCCATAGCTGGCGGCCATCGTTCTGATATCGGCCGACGAAGAACGCCCACCTCATCCTTGAAGCTTAACCAGCATTGGCCTTCCATCGAATCTTAGGAGAGTCGATGGTCAGACCGCTTGGCAAAAATGGTGGTTTAGGAAGACAATCCATGACGTTACGATTAAACAAGGAGAATGGATTCCGTGACAAGCCTTATCCAGTCGTATGGATCGATAGAAGGAAGCAAATTCATCGAAGCTTCAGCCTCCACTACGTCAAATGATCACAAGCCAAAGACAGCTATCGAAACGAAAGCAGGTACGCACCATTCAATCGTAAGCGCGTTTTTTCGCGGCAAGGAACATTTCTCGGTACTCCCCATACTTGCAGTAGTACTGCAGCATGACGAAAAGCATGAGAGCTATATAGGTAAACAAATGTGTATCCTAGAAGTTGAAGTTTGCCTTCCGAACGTCTCCTTGGATCGCAGCAACCTTAGGCTGTCCTTGACAAGTTAAAACTTAATCTGGATTGATGAGATGACACGACACACACCTTCCTCGCGTCAAGACATCACTGAGCGCGTTGCGCGCTGGTCACATATCAGCGTTTTTGCGGTCAAATATTTGCAGTGTACCGCGGTTACGCCAGACTTGCACGTGCAAAGACTCACGGACGCAACGTTGGAACGTTCCGACCTGTTGACTAATGCGCCTTTTCAAGCACGTTTACCTTACGACTTGAAGGTATCGAATATCTGGTACATTGGAGGTACCGGTAGCCGTTAAAAGTCTCAAATGGAGCCGTTAACCCTTTTAAACAATGACTGGCGCTAGAAAATCGCGAGGAACTTCGACAGCTTGAGAACTTTTCGTGTAAGCCTGTTTCCTTTCTATCCGACTGCAGTCCAGTCGGTCTCTGGCCCGTGATATGGTCTCACCTGAGCCCCCCGAATAGCGGACGTTCAACTCGCAGTCACCATTTTTCAATCTCCTCCGAAGGCGGAACACCTTGCAGACAACCGTTTATCTGCATCAGTTTGCCGTGACGCGTTAGAATCCAGTGTCTGTAACTGGGACACAAGCGAGTCGAAAGGCCTTCCAGTTCTCGAACGAAACCTCCTGTCAACGAACTGCTCCCAATCGCCAGCAATCCACCGTCCACATTTTCCCACTCGCCGCCATTCACACAGATCATGAACGCCGCTACACATTCATTATCGGCGTCAATCACGTCAGCGTTGGCTCTCAAGCCGTCTACAGTGTACATCTTACGCGTGGAAAACACTAAAACGCGACAGAGCTGGCACATCCGTCGATGCTTCTCGGAATTCTGCGAGTTGCGTGAAAAGCTCTTGTCTTTGATTGACGATCAGATGGCCGCGTACCTGACTAGTCCAGAGCTGGACAGCTCCGAGGACAGCTACACCGCTAGCTCCAGTATCAGCTCCAGCGCCAGTACAGCCAGCATTAGCTCGCATCGTCGTCACTGTTCGCCTCTGTCCCCGTCCGATCGCTTCGCGTTTGTGTTCAAGCAATTCCCACCGCGTAAGCTGTTCGGCTCCCGATCTAAGCGTGTGATTGAAACCAGATCCATGGCGCTTAACCGCTTCTTACAACAGGCACTGGAGGTTGTGGAGGTGGTTCGCCAACGTCAATTGATCGCTATTTGCTTCAGTATGATGACTCATATTGAATCGTTCTTAGAGTATGGCGCTCATCGTCAAGTCACACGTGTGGGGCCATCCTGTAGTCTCGATAGAGACGATAGATCAGGGGCTGAGTCACCCAGTGCAGCTAGAAGAACAATAGCGGCAGTGTCGCTTACTCCAGGTTTCCATCACTATCCATTGGTACCTAGTCCAGCGTTCACAATGACGCAGAGAGATGACAGATACCAGTCTAGTGCTAGCAGATATGGCGTCAGTGAAGTTCAAGACAGTGACGATGCTCAGCGTTTCAATAACTTTGACTTTACACGACGCTTCTATCGCGAGTTTGGTCGGCAAGAGGAACGAGCAGAAATCTATGATGAAGACTCGGACGACGAGGAGATGCAGATGCTCAAGAAGACGTGGAGCGCCATGCTGGAGAGCGAAACTCACGAGAGAAAACTGTACCATACCGGTAGTCATTTCTCCATGTTAGGGACTGGATACACGTCGGAGACGTGGACAAGACGTATCGAGATTGCAGGCATACAAACTGCAAAGAGCGAAGAGCTGAGCGCTACGTGTCTGGTTGGGAAGACATCCGAGTGCCAAAGAGCAGAGCAGCGTTTGAACCGCTACCAGTCCAATTGCCGTATTCCAGTTCAAGACTACCCCACGTCCGGTTGAGATATCTTATCGGTGATAGAAAATCTGTGACTTATGATAGTAAAAGTTAGCATGGAGGTCATCGACGGAAGTGACCAGCGCTCTGCTTTCCTAAAGGAAAAACTGTAGACGATTAGTTATTTATCACGGCCATGATCACCATTACTGCAGTAATAGATCTCCATTACTAAAAGGGCTATAAAGCATCGAGGTGGTAGCAGTCGACTTTCACTTCTTGACGGGCGTCTTGCTCTCGAGGCGTGCGTTGCGCTGGTTGGTCAGTTCAGCTGCCCAGGATTGAACCAGCGGTGTGCGGAACTTCCCCTTGGTACTCTGGAAGAAGTCGTCTAACGGGACGTTCTGGGCTAAACCCAACAGCACAAGTATTAGTAATTAGGTCATATATGGGAGTGCATGAAGACTGGTACCTCGCTCGTAGTCATCAGCTTGTAGAATCATCTCGAACTTATCAAAGTCCTGCGCATGTTGGGCAATAACAGAACCGTCAGAAGTGCAAATAGTAGAGATTTACTTTTGGTATCATGTACCTTGACGATCTTGGCTTCCTCAGTGGACCCCGCCTCGTATTCGTTCCACAGCTCACGGATCTCCATAGCAGACGGTGTGTCGCCTAGTGTGTTGCAAATTTCGTCCAGAGCCTCCTTCTCCATGCGGTATTTGTCCTCGTTAGCAACACCTGCTTACGAGACGCTGACAGTCAATAAACGAAGCAATAAAAGCAAAATTTCCATAAAGATCTTACCGTCGTGAGGCGTAATGTCGCCCACCAGTGACTCCGCTAGGTCGTGCACAATGGCCATCTTGATACATCTACTCCACCACCATATAAAGCAATGCATACGACTGGACAGAAATTGAGTTTGTCGTCACGTACTTGGAGCGATTGACAGCCTCGTTGGCGTCGTCCAGCAGCATGCAGCACATGCCCATGCGGTACATGTGGTCGGATACAGACTCAGGTAGCGCCACCTTGATATATTGTTGGAAAGCTCACACAATATCTTGAGGTCGCACAATACGAGCGCAAATACAAAGTAAGATGATACTTTCTCCCGGAGGCAGTGTGGGATGCAGGGGTGTGAGCCACAATAGTCATATTTTAAAGTTTTCACATTATTATTAACAGTAACACAATTGCTATTCATTATTAAACGCTAATATAATTATTATCTATACTACTACTACAAATGACTGCAAGCAAAAATATGAAAGGCCTTGATAATAGTACTAATCAAAATAATATTGTAAGTTAAATTAGTACAACAGTGCTACGAAGCCTAAAACATCATTCTATATTCAATAAGTACTAAAGTTTCGATGGATGCCGAAATATAAGTCACCAAAGCCTACCCTTTTTGTCAGCATCTCCTACGACGATATAGTACGTGTGTGCTTAT
>NW_003303552.1:176704-184852 GCF_000142945.1 Phytophthora infestans T30-4 | reverse complement strand
ACGAAGTATCGACGATTACCTCGGCCAACTTCTCTTCGTATTCATCAGGGGATGGAGCTGCCGGCGACGACGGTCCATCTTCACCCGACGATACTTCAATGATCTCAGGAGTGATCCCGAGAACATCGCTGCCCGACGCAGACTCTTGCCCAGCCAGTAGCGACGACTTGAACATCGACCGCTGCGACGAATTACGACGGGGGGGGGACCGAGTGCTGGTCCCAGCATGTGGCTGCGAAAACTGTTGCTTGTCTTGCTTGGGGGTCACGAGAAGCGATGTTTGGGCCTTGATCACCGACGACTTGTCGCCGAACATCACCGAAGGGTACCGACGTAACTCCACCTAAATCGATGCGCCAGTAGAGCCGTCCTTGCCATGAGTGGGTCTAACACGTGAAAGCAAAGTGTCGCCAGAGATCTTGGGTGTCTGGGTCGACGGGACCGTTGAGCTTGGGACCATCAGCGAAGTGCTGGGGAGTGAACTTGGAGTGGTCGGAGTTACAGAGGCCGGTGGAGGATCGCGAGGAGTCGACGCCACGGCCGAACGGGCGGCTGCTGAATCGTCGGGAAGTGCTGGGTGCGGAGATGGGGCCTGATGCCGCACGACTTTTCTTCACGTTTGACTTCTTGGATGTTTTCTTCCAGGTCTTCGGCTTGCAGAGTCCACGACGCTTGGATTGATCGGATCTCTCTCCACGCCGGGCTTATCTACCAACCTATGCGGCTGCCAACGAAGTCTCGCAGGACTTGCGTCTGCGACGAGTCTATTAGAAGTGTCGGTCGACGCCTCATCCGACGATTCACTAGGGCTGGAACTAGAGTGTCCTTAAATGCGCCGACGCTTGCACGGGCTCTTGGTGCGATCGACTTCTTTTGCCACGTTTACTTCCAGTGTGTGTGGGGAAGGGGGGCGTCAAGCTCTTGAAGCTGGTGCAGGACATCGGTAGTCGCCTTGTCGAGCTGCAGGAGTGAGAGGTAGATGTCGCCTGCGGCGATGCCTGTAAGAACAAATCATGGGCAATTACAAAGTCAAATGTCGTGGGAAAACATGAAGAAAGGCATGACGAACCTTCGGTGGCCAAAACCAAAGCGTCGGCATCCAGAGCTCGGAGGTTGACCGGCTGACGGAGTATCCCGTTCGCGCGCGCATCAGACGCTCAATCCGATCGTGCTGAGTGGAAACCTTCGTACGTAGCGCTTGGACATCCAATAAACCGCCGTGGATGAGTTCGGACGACAAGCGATGGAGCTTGTTCAACTGGGAGGTGCTGGCCACCATTTTCGCGTTGAAAGACTCGCGTTCCCGCGCAATCTCGTTTTTGAAGCATGATGTTCTCGTCTTGAACTGATTCGATGAACTTGGAGAGCTTCGCCGTGAGTTCGGAGTCGGAGTCGATTGTCGCCTGGGTATCCAGAGATCTCCGGTGGTGCGCAGCGTCGGAATCTTAAGCTCGCTTGAGCTGCACCTTAAACGCATCGAGATCAGTAGTACCCCGACGAGCGAGCAACTCGGGGTTTTCGCGGAGTCCCACTTCGGCGGAAATCTTGTTCTCCAAGGACTGACGAGCGATCTCAGTAGTCTCAAACTGGGCGCGAAGTTTGCCGACGTCACACGAGGTATCGAAGGTCGACGACGGTCCGGCTGCAACAGCCTAGTAGACGTCGCTCACAGTACGGGCGCTGTCAACTCGATCCAGAAACCGCCGGTCGAAGCGGGGGCGTCAAGCTCTTGAAGCTGGTTGGACATCGGTAGTCGCCTTGTCGAGCTGCAGGAGTGAGGTAGATGTCGCCTGCGGCGATGCATGTAAGAACAAATCATGGGCAATTACAAAGTCAAATGTCGTGAGAAAACATGAAGAAACGCATGACGAACCTTCGGTGGCCAAAACCAAAGCGTCGGCATCCAGAGCTCGGAGGTTGACCGGCTGACGGAGTATCCCGTTTGCGCGCGCATCAGACGCTCAATCCGATCGTGCTGAGTGGAAACCTTCGTACGTAGCGCTTGGACATCCAATAAACCGCCGTGGATGAGGTCGGACGACAAGCGATGGAGCTTGTTCAACTGGGAGGTGCTGGCCACCATTTTCGCGTTGAAAGACTCGCGTTCCCGCGCAATCTCGTTTTTGAAGCATGATGTTCTCGTCTTGAACTGATTCGATGAACTTGGAGAGCTTCGCCGTGAGTTCGGAGTCGGAGTCGATTGTCGCTTGGGTATCCAGAGATCTCCGGTGGTGCGCAGCGTCGGAATCTTAAGCTCGTGTGGTGTAGGGATTTCCAGATTCGACCATACGCCGACCTACTTTAGGTCAAGAATCGGCTCGGTCTGATAACCCAGAGCTTAGGAGCCAAGGATCACGGTAAGTACTCGGCGATTTGTCCGGATATGCTATCCGGATAGCCGCTGAGCTCAACGGCCGCCTGAAGAGTCGGTAGAGATCCGAAACGACTACATTTCACTAGATATTTGTATGAGAAGCATAGGATTAAATAGGAGGAGCCGAAAAGGCTCCCAGAAGATAACAGAGCAGAATTTTCCTAGTCCAAGACAAGTGTACACTTTTCCGATAAGTCCCTGCATAGGGCTGGATTATGCCTGCCGTCAATACTCGAGAGGCATAGCTTGTAGAGTATTGACTGGTAGCGCCAAGAGATTAGGTCGGTCCGGGTAGGACAAAGTCTCGCTACGCGCGAAAGAAAGTCCCGCATACTCAGCGGACCGGTACGTCGGATAGCCCGGGTGCCGTAACACTTCTAGCTGAGCAGCCTCTGCGCTCGGTGACCTGTAAAAGCGCTCGCGCGCCGTCGTCCATCCTTTGGTGGAGGGCACAGGGTTGTGAACGAGCTCAGCCGAACCAAACTCGGCGGAGTCTCGGAAGTGATCTGACTTGGTTAGTCGGAACCGAGTGGAAACGAGCCACTCGTCTGTCCCGGAAGGGCCGGACCGCGAGGGGACCACCCTCTGCGCAGGCCATACAACCGCCGACCTAACTCGGCGATTCGTTGTGGTTTGTGTAAGGAATCCACATCTGACGATATTTGTGTGTTCTACTACACCACAACTGGTGCCGCGACCCGGGAACAGGAGTGTGTGCTTGTTTTTATAGGTGCCAGCTAACCAAGTTAAGAGGAAGAGAAGAGAAAGAGAAGAGTGAAGATGGTCAAGGGATCAGCAACTCCGAGCGACGGAAGCCCAGCGACGGCTGGAGGATCGCCTCTCGTGGGGTCGGACCCGGCGGATCAACGACTCATCGCCATGACGATGGAGGTGGGACGAACCGTCCAGTTCGACGAGGATGGCCAAGACCAGGAGAGCGAGAACGGAGATGCAAGTGAAGGAGAGTATGAAGAGAAGGCCGAGACCGCTGAGCTCGGAGAAACGAAGACTACCGCCGAGCTACTTGGCGAGGTGGAAGAGTTGACGCTGCAGGTGGGACGCATGGGAGCCCCACGCCCTGTCGAGTGCAACTTATCCGCCGAGCTCGACGAAGGTGCGGACGATGAAGAAGATGAAGAAGAACATGGGCGTTGCTCAAGGGGACCGTCCGCCCCTTATTCCAAAAGCGACGGGGAACGCCGATACGCCCGAGCGCCAATAAAGTGTTGGCTCGACTCGGCGAGGAGATGAGAACGAGATCGGAATGGATGATGATGTTCGCGCCTGTGGCGATGGCGCAGGCGAAGTGGCCGATGTTGGGTCCCGAGCTAACTCAGCCGGTGCGTGCAGCCAACATCAATCAGTTGGTGGAAGAAACTGTGTTGCTGTTGAAGGCGATGGGCTATCGGTGCAACAGCCGACCAAACAGCCTCATTCTGTCCGACTGGAGTCTGACCCGTGGCGGAGCCGAGCTCTGGCAATGGAAGAAGAAGCTCAGAGTGGCGTTTGGATTGGAGAAGGCCCCTGGCAGAACGAAGAAGGTGTACAGCCGAGTAGCCGAGTTCAAACCACTCGACGAGGACCCGAGCAAGATTCCTTTGCCGAAAACCCCGGAGACGAAGAGACGTGAAGTGTTCCGCGCTACGCAAGGGACTCCGTACTTTGAAGACTCTCACATGCTGACTCCATTAAAGCTAAACCCGACTCAGCGAGCGCCGAGTCGTGGGCAGCGAAATGTAGGTCGTTATCGTGAATTGTATGACGCTGCAGATGAGGCTGAGGCTTACGAGGAGGATGAAGAAGACGGCGACGCCTTCGACGTGAGAGGTAACCGTGAAGAAACCGTGAAGGACTACATTCGAAACTTGAGCTTTGACGCGGCTGAAGAAGACTCGACGCAGTACCTAGAAGTCCGAACCCACGCCTCGCTCGACAAAATCGCCGAGTTCGAAGGAAAGCGCTACCGCTCTGACGCGTCGCTCCAGTGGCTCAAGCGGTTCATCTACGAGATGAAGAGCACCAGGATGCCCCAAAGTGCATGGTGCGAGCCTTTCTCGCTATGCTTGGGACGCGCGGCGAAGAGTTGGTACAGGCAGCTGCCGAAGAAGACTCAGCGACGTTGGAAACTACTCCGCGAGGCGTTCCTGGATTATTACTGCTCACAGTTCGACCAATCCGCCCGCACTCGTTACTACTCGGCGAGACGTAAAGTCAACGAACCGATCTGCGACTTCCTGATCCGACTCAACGGGTACGCTCGGACAGCCAAGATCCAGTACGAGAAGGGTGGCGCCGACGCAGCTGACCATGTCGAACACTTCTTGCTGCATTGTGGTGATGACGATGTGATGGATTTAATGTACCCCTTGCAGTTGGAAGACATCAGTAAGGTGGAACAGATAATCAATCGTCGGATCCTCGGCGAGAAGCGTAAGAAGCAACGCGACCGACTCGTGACCGCACGAAGCCGAGATGACAAGCGGAAGGATCAGAGCCGCCGAGATGAGAAGCGCAGTCGCAAGGAAGAAAACCGCGACCGCCGAGTCACTGTCGTTGACGCTGACTCCGACGGAGAGGAACTCATCGATCAGAACCCGCCGAGTCCGTACAACTCCGAAGACGAATGGGATGATGAGGACCAGTCCGGAGGACACGACTCAGCGGAAGACGACGACTACATTGACGCCGGCGTTTCCAATGATAAAGGAAATACACCGGACCGCCGAGAGAACTCGGCGGGAGACCAGAAAGGCTCGAACCGAAGCTGGGGAAACTCAGCGAACCGACCTCCGCGACCGTACAACCAGCGAGAACAGTCGAATCGTGGAGATGGATCACGCGACAACACCCAACGAGGACCTTGTGCAGCTTGTGGAAGAATGGGGCACTCGGCTCACTACTGTCGACGACGCTGCAAATTCTGCAGACAAGTCCATGAAGGCGGCCAGTGTGAGCTGTTCCGCCAATATGAGAAGCTGGCTGCGTTCGTGAAGAACTCTGTCGACAAGTCGCAAGTGCCAGAAGACCTGCAAAACCTTTACGCGCCGAGTGATTTAAACTCGGCGGCCCACCAACACTGACTGGGTTGGAATATGCCGGGCTGCCACAGTCAGCTGAACCTGCAGTTGAGGCGAACTTCTTGTTTGCCTTCGTAGGCGAAGCAGGACGGCCCGAGGGAAGAAGCAGGGATGGCAATTGGATGTGTGAAATCAACGGAATTGAACGTGAGCTCGGTGAGTTAGATGATAACCACCGAGCGATTGCAAGTGTAACTCGGCAGTCAGACCAGGCTGTGCATCGTACCAGAATCATGAAGCTGCTTCCGGGAGAACGGCTGAGATGGTGGTCAGCACAGACGTTTGATCGCCGAGTTAGAATGAGAGCTCTCGTATTGGGTGCAGTGAACGACCGAAGGACCAAGATATTATTGGACACCGGAGCAAATGGCTCGGCGATTAGTGAGTACTTCGCGAGAAAACTGCGTCTCAAGAGAGTGGCCAGCCGAGATAAACGAATCGACATACAAAGAATAAGTAAAGACAGAATAGTGACAGCGTCACGAGCAGTCGTGAAGGTGACACTCGGCTGAGAAGTGGCATACGAATTTGAAGTATGGATAATGCCTCATCATGCAGGAGTCGATTTGATTCTCGGCACTGACTTCATGAACCCAGCTGGGATCCGTCTGGATCTGTACAACGCGGCCGTGAAGCTACCCGATGAGATGGCGATCCCACTCATCCGATCAAGAAATGCGCCGACCAAGACCGAGTTCGGACCAAATGTCCCATGTGGGCCACCAGAGGGGTAACAATCGAAAGTCGAATGACCGCTGAGTTCAAATTGCCCAGGCGGCAACCCAGTGAGTCGACGCATGACTTGTGGGTGAGACGGACGAAGGGTTCGATTCCAACGGTTGCTTTTAATCGCCGAGGACGACCAACCCATGTCCTGATTACGAACGTACGACCGACGTCAGTCTGGTGCCCACCTCACTTTTATGTGATAAAATGGCAACCACACGAAGTACTGGCCAATGAGGGATATGTCCGCGTGAACTCGGCAAAATACCGTGACTGGCAGATATTGGCATTTGAGTCAGCGATGGACAAAGATTTGCTGCAGAAAGAACAACGACTGTACGAGGACTGGTTGTCACACCAGCCGCCAGCTGTGGAAAGACGAAAATACCCAACTCCGACGGCGGTGGAAAACGACCCCCTCCCAGGGGAAAATGGACCCGAATTAACATGCGCCGAACGCTGGAGAAGGATCGAAGCTGATACAGAAGCCGACGAAGACGAGAGGCGTCGCGGTAACGCCGACGCCATATCGACTTCAGGGGTGAAAAGGGGTGACCCGGCTATAAACTCAGCGCTCAAGCTGGAAGACGTCCGAGCGGATCGTAAGCCGGTGCTACACGATGGCCAAGACGTCTCCTATCAGCTGTCCAAGTTTGAAGACGATGGCGTCATTTCTGACGTCAACGCGAACTCAGCGGTTGAAGGAACAAGTGCAGTAAGGGCCAAGGAAGACGTGTCGACGACTGAAGACTCAGCTATAACGGAAGGAGACCCGAAGAACGCTCCAAACACGTCCTACGTGACGCCCAACCCGTTATTGACAACCGAGCCAAGTTTGGAGTCATTAGACCAAGTATTGTGGGCGAGGAGAACTCAGCTGTGAGCACCCTGACCACTTTAAGTGCTGGGATTAACCATGTGGTGATGGCGAACTCGGCGCTCGGAGAACCAGCCGCAAGAAATGACTTGGGAGCTGTTCCGGTGTGCCATGGAACAACCGACTACGCGAGGGACGAGTGTGGACGCATGGATGTCTGCCTTGCCGTCGTAGCAGACTCAGCGGTACAGCGCCCTAGCGTGACGACTGCAAATTCCAAGCCGGAGGTATTACTTGCAAGAGATGTTGAGGTTACCAGTGAAGGACTGAGCTGGACGGCGAATACCAGTAGCAACAGTGATGAAGGTGAGGCACGAGCCGAGTCTGGAGTCGATGGGTTAAGTTGTGCAGCCGTGGTGAACTCAGCGATGGGTACGCCAAAAGCCTGCATTATCCAGTCGGGGGCGGTGGACTTGGCGTCAGCAGATCTAAACACCGGGAGTGATTCGGACGGGGCCACATCATGCCGTCAGGATGTCCGCTATCCCGGAGACGCGTTTGCACGCACGGAAGCTAGCTCTGCCGTCGCAGCCAACTCAGCTGATCAGCTCTCCGACGCAACGGAGGACTATGATAGTCGGGAGGTATTACTACATGAAGGAATAAAGCCCAACGACGACCCGGCTACGGCGGACTCAGCGTTGGAGACTATGGAGGCTGAAACCGGTCAGGATGTGGTTATACGGCATGACGATGATACCATCTACCTCGGAGACAAGTTTGAACACGCAGGAGTCAGATTGGCCATCGCAGTGAACTCAGCGGATACGGGCCCCGACGTGGACGACACCTATGATTTATCAGAGGTATCACTGTTGGGAGGTACTGTAACTGAGGTCGGAGTAACGAACTCAGCGACGACGGTATTCCACCCCGGCGGAATAAACTACGGTTTAGGACAAGATGAAGATGATGAATGCAACTCGACGAGAGACCCAACGGAAACCCTAAGACAACACTACTCAGCTATCGCCGCGACCGAAGACGAGCAAGAGGATGATGTTGACGATGGTAAGACCGACATCTTTGTGCGGAGTGAGACACGATCTAGAGTTGACGGACTACGCTCACGAGCTGGCTTCCTCCCGACGAAT
>NW_003303552.1:170494-171562 GCF_000142945.1 Phytophthora infestans T30-4 | reverse complement strand
GGGGAGCCGAAAGGGCTCCCAGAAGATAACAGAGCAGAATTTTCCCTAGTCAAGACACGTGTACACTTTTCCGGTAAGTCCCTGCATAGGGCTGGATTATGCCTGCCCGTCAATACTCGAGAGGCATAGCTTGTAGGGTATTGACTGGTAGCGCCAAGAGATTAGGTCGGTCCGGGTAGGACAAAGTCTCGCTACGCGCGAAAGAAAGTCCCGCATACTCAGCGGGCCGGTACGTCGGATAGCCCGGGTGCCGTAACACTTCTAGCTGAGCAGCCTCTGCGCTCGGTGACCTGTAAAAGCGCTCGCGCGCCGTCGTCCATCCTTTGGTGGAGGGCACAGGGTTGTGAACGAGCTCAGCCGAACCAAACTCGGCGGAGCCTCGGAAGTGATCTGACTTGGTTAGTCGGAACCGAGTGGAAGCGAGCCACTCGTCTGTCCCGGAAGGGCCGGACCGCGAGGGAACCACCCTCTGCGCAGGCCATACAACCGCCGACCTAACTCGGCGATTCGTTGTGGTTTGTGTAAGGAATCCACATCTGACGATATTTGTGTGTTCTACTACACCACACTAACGTTAAGGTTGAGCCGCGTTTGCTCTACCGTTGCCCAAAATTCAGCGGCTTCTTGCTCCATTGCACTCGGAGCTTGTTGTCCTTGCCGTGTTTTTGCCCTTAACGTCAGTCCATGACGCCCGAGAAAACTTTGTTGCCAAACCCAACTACCTTCAAACACCCCCTCTGCGACACCTTCGTCCTCTGCCACACTCTTTGCCCTTAGCTGCAACATCAATCGCGAGACAGGAATACCTTCTTCGCGCAGCGAATTAACCCATTCAACCAGAGCTTCCTCGCCTATTCTTAATATTGTGGTTCCTGAGCCTTTTTTTCGTGCCGACTTGAGCTGAGCCCCAGTAGTTGTTGACGCCATGCTCTCGATCATTGTGCGGTTGTTCTTCCACTCTAAAATACGCTTCCGTTTAGATTCGAGACTTGTATCTGCAAGATGGCTATAGTACTTAGCGAGAGTAGCCTGCATGACATGCTGTGAATAGAAGTTTATTACGTCTAA
>NW_003303552.1:141726-145686 GCF_000142945.1 Phytophthora infestans T30-4 | reverse complement strand
CCCACCGGCCGTAGATCCCGCCTTGGCAGTGGATCCAGCCTTGGATCCCACTCCCGCTTTGGACGTAGCAACGGATCCAGTCTTGGACGCCGTAGACCCAGTCTTGGGTCCAGATCCAGACTTGGACGTAGTGGCAGATCCAGTCTTGGACACCGAGGTAGATTTGGGTCTAGCGGTGGATCCAGTCTTGGATCCTGCACCCGACTTCGAGGGAGAAGCTGAAGACTTGGACGCGGATGTGGATCCCGCCTTGGACGCAGAGGTGGATCCCGCTTGCGAAGCCGTTTTAGAGACCGGAGTCGTTTTGGGTTTGGCTTTCGGGGAAGCTCGAGCTTGCTTACGGGGACGGGGGGATCCGGTGCTAGGAGCGGGAGACGCACTACGCGGACGTTTCGCAACTAATGGATCTGCCCCACTTACAGACGGGAGAGGAGCAGAGACGCTGGCAGCACGAGAAGGTCTCGACAAGGGAGGAAGGGGATCCGACACGGCAGCTGTCACCAGCGCCAGTCGTCGACGAGCCAAATCCCGCTCCGATAAGCCACGATCGCGCTCCAGGACCAGCTGTTGCTGCTGAGTTTGGGCTGCAGCGAGTTGATCCCGGAGTTTCGCGGCGGTCGCATCGGCTTCTTTCAATTTGTCACCTGGATGGACAATAACGAGTGAATATGGGGTTACTAGCTAGGACTAAAAGAGGATCCACGTACTCGTGCGGCGAAGCTTGGATTCCAGCTCTGTTTGTGCACGCTTGGCAGCCGCCCACTCGGTAGCCGCCTTGTCCCGCTGGAGTTCGCTGTCCGCCAGTTTCGCTTGGATCTCGTCGCGTTATTGAGTTATACGCACGAACTCCTCGAGCGCGTACTCTCGTCCGGCAGACGCTTTCTCGAGCGACTCCTTGGTATCCTGAAACTCCTCAGCAAGCTGAGCCAGAGCTACATCCGGCGACGAGGGAGGTGGATTTGGCGCGGAGAATCCTCCACGCGCCGACCCTAAGGCGGATCCGCTATGGGTGGATCCCACATAGTCGTTGGTCACCACCTCCTCCTGGGTCAGACGCAACTCGTCACGGAGCCGGTCCAAGCTCGCATCCGCAGCTGCCCCAGCAGTCTAGGAATCTTCCAGATCCCGCTCGAGGTCGTTGATCCGGGATTGGAGCTGGTGGATCTCAGATCCGGTGAGCGTCATCTCCCTAAGGAGGTGGTCATTGTCGTCCCGCATGCTATCTCGTTGACGGGAGGCGTGATCCAGCCGTCCGGTCAGGTCGCGGATCTCGACCGCCTGATCAGCCAGCAAGAGTCGTAGGTCCTGCGACCGAGAGGCCGCACGGTGCTCCCACCCCTGGATCTCCATAGCCTGGTTGTGACGGGGTCACACAGCACCTTGCACAGAGGAAGTGCTTATGGGTATTAACTACCCGAGTGAACGTAAGTCCACGTGTTTCCGGCCTCAGTGGGAACGGTTTGCTACTTAGAGGAGTAGATTTAAGACTGATGTATTTATAAGTAAGATAAGCTTGGGTCTCATACAAACTAGAGGTTACCTATAGTAGAGCTAAGTAGTCATGCACTGACTGGTTCCGAGAGCACCTGGTACCGTGTACCAGGTGTCCACAAGAGTGACGGGTCACTCTTTATGTAACATGGGGCACACTGGATTGTACCCCGTTACATCCTCCCGCACTTAACTGAGAATCACCTGATTCTCCAATCACAACTGATTCTCCAATCAGAAGTGAGAGAATTAAAACACCAAAAGGTGAATTCTCACACTGAGCAGCCACGAGACTGGCGCGGCTCTCAGTCACACCCACAGTGACTTGTGCTGCCAAAGCTCATTGGGATTTGCATCCCTATGCTCACAACTGTGTTGGCCGCAAAGCCTACACTCAGAGCTGCATTAGCTCCTGCGCTAGCGCGCGCACAGTGCTTTGGCACAGGGTGCAATAGCATCCGAACGTGTGACATTCGCCCACAGTTCGCACCAGAGGACACGACAGTCCTCGCAAACGCGTCCGGAGCATGGTGTCTCCCGCGAGGGACGACACCGAGAAGGGCAACACCTTCCCCAGCACTAGAGGGAGCTCTCAGCTCACCTCGGGCCATGCCTTTGGCTCCAGCAAGGATTCATCCTTGCGGGCGGAGCTTTTGCCACGCTCTCTTCGCGTCTTGGTCACCATACCAACGGCGCGAAGGTGTCCTTCATCGACACCGTGTACCGTGACGGTACACAACCGTGGTGTAGGTGTCTCCCATCGACACCATGTACCGTACGGTACTAACCTTTGGTGCGGTACGCCCACCACAAGGTTGCCATGTTTGGCGGCAACAGCTTCTGCTGTGCTGTCGCCTGAACAGATTCATGGCCAGTGCTCGCATCATGCACGACGCATGTGCAAGCACAGTGTATAGGTCCATGGGACCGTTCCAAAGTCGCGTTCGATTTGAGCAGAAGAAGAAGGGATTGCGAACAAAATCCGTGCTACGAGTGGAAGAAACTTGTATGTACCAGTCTCTGCTTGACGTTTCCAGAACTCTAGTATGGTCTCAGGACGACTGCCATTGATATGGAGAGAGGTTGGGGCTGTTTCCCATCTCTCCAATTCTTCGTCAATACGAGTAGAATTTAGATCTTGGGTAGACTCAGGTTCGGTTGGATCTGTGTCGATAACATCGGCAAATAGCTTCATGAGGTCCTCGGAGAAAAGCGTTGAAGGTGCCGGAGACTGATCATCAACTGGTGGGGATGGCCGTACTTCCTCCGGGGCAGCCACTGCCACCATAATCGACCGGACCTTGTCATAAATCGTCTTTTTAATCTTGGTGAAGTGTCGATCCCCTGCTGCTGTGGCGACGCCACTCGAATCAGCATTTCACAACTGAATAACCCGCTTGAGAAACCCGTCGAAACCTTTAAAGTTGGGGTGCAGGAAGAGCTGCATCTCCAATACAAATGAGCACTTGATAAAAAAATTTCGGTCCGTGTAGCGCGAGAAAAATCGCTTATGAAAAGCGTCGTGAACAAGCGTGCGTGTGTTGGATGCTAGAAGTGTAAGATCCTCAGGTCGGAAGGCCATTGGGCGCTCTTTAGTAGAGCGAAAATCACGAAGCGCTTTTGAACTGTCCAGGACGGTGACCCGCAGCTTATACAAAGTCAATAGAACCTCAACTTGATTTGCACTTTCAGCCTGGGCCTTAGTGCTTATAGACGTTATAGGTTGTAAAATCGACAGGATTTGAATGAGGTTTTGATAATCCCGCTCCAATGGAAATCCGGCAGGAAGACTGGCACGTTCCTTTCGCGCCTTGTCAAGTCTCTCAGCATACCACGTCACTAGAGGCTCCCATAGGTTAAGAATTCGTCTGATGACACGCGTGAGCCCCAAAAATCGATGTGCTCGATAGTCCAGCAGCTGATGGGGGGATTGCTTACTCTTTCCAAAGACGCAAAGCTCTTCAAAAAGTGTACCCATAACTTCAACATGCTTGACTGTGTAGACGGTCTTGACGATGCGGCGAGTCAAATCTGTCATGGCGGGGTTTTTAGATTTGGACGCGTCCGCTACCATACCACATGCAATCTTAGTAGCCGCATTGGTCATGTGCGGTATACACCATTGCCAGTTTAGCTTTAGACCCTCCTGCATCATCCATTTCACGTCGGATCCAGCATCTGACGTGGCGCCAAACAAGTCTCGACGGGACAGACCAAAGTCGCGTAGAATTTCACCGATCCAGCGCTGAAATGGGCCGCGGATACCGCCTTTGCGCTCACCGTACTGTGGATTAAAGTGACGTGTTCCGAGGAGTATCGACTTCAGCTGAAAGCTCTCGTCGATAAAATATAGCCGCAATCCGAGATACTTTGTAGTTTGTACTTTCGAAGTTCAAAAATCGCCTACTACTGTGAGCATTGGAGCTCTTCCTACGACGAACCGCAATCAAAATCAGCTCGATTGCCCTC
>NW_003303552.1:137710-140847 GCF_000142945.1 Phytophthora infestans T30-4 | reverse complement strand
CATGCGGGAGTCGTGTCGTTTTGGTCTGGTCGTCATCTATCTTTTTCGGAGGTACGTATCCCTCGGACCCCGGGTATTCTTTCTCTAGCCCTCTCACTGGCCTTTAACCGGTTTGAGAGACCCACGTCTCTCTGGTGTAAGTCCCGTGGTGCGCACAGCCTGCACACCCATCACGAAGGCTTAGCGCTCTTCAGTAGGGCATACCGCCTCTACTGGTGGCCGGGGAGTCTTCGTCCACCTGGCCGTGGCCTGCGCCACCGGACTTGGGGTCCACGGGCTGTCTTCTTCCCGAGGACGAGCGAGGGACACACACGCTGGTAGTGTCCGTGTCCGCCGCATCCATAGCAGCAGACCAAGCTCTCGGCTGAGCTTAAGTTCATGGGCTCGGGCTCGCTGTACGCACCGGTATCAACGGGCTGCGTGACAGCAGGAGCAACAGCGTCATTGCTGCGATGCTCCGCCTCCCGAGGAACGCCATTCTCATCGTGGCGGTGTTCCTCTTCCCGAAGAGTACCAGCCTGCTTGTGGCTGTACTCTTCTTGGAGGGCGATTCGAATCGCCTCCTCCATAGTTGTCGCTTGCACCCGGAATAGCTGGGTGCGAGCAGGACCGACCTTCAGGCCGTCCATGAAGACTGTTGTCTTAATGTCTTCAGGCAGAGGATTCCCTGCCAGAGATGCCACCAACGTGCGCATCTCTTGCGCGTACTCCTGCAGCTCACGTTTACCTTGCTTACACGCGAGAAAGCGTGAGCGCTGGCGGAACTCGTTGTTCGCCGGTAGGAACGCGGCTCGAAGCTGCTCACACAGCTGAGTCCAGGATGCAAAGCATCCAGGAGATGTCGTCTCCCTGGTGTATGCCCAGTGCTTGGCACGTCCACCAAGGTTGGACAGGGCAAACGCCACCCGAACTGGCTCGTCCGAGATGAGACCCGCCTTCATGGCGATCTCCACCTCACGGACCCAAAAGTGAAGGTTCTCGCCTTCCTTCCCCTCAAACGCGGGGGCCTTCAGCCACACCGGCTTAGGCCTGGTTGCCTGGGGAGCGGCCATCGTGGCCTCCAAGCTCCCGCGGACGTGAGCGATGAGACCACGCTCGTAGGTCTCAAACGCGGTCACGCGCTCTTGTTGCTCGGCAGGCGTCGCCGCCGCCAAGCTGCGAAGGACATCTTGTCCAAGATGCCTCCCATCTTCCGAACAGACTCATACTGTGAGTCGTTCGAGCGAGGAAACTCGCTTCGGTCCATCTTGGCTTAAACGTTGAGCGCACAGAGGATTCAGGTAGTTCAATCTACCCGCGATGGTGCTGGATTGACTACGAGTGCTACCAAGTGTGACGGGGTCACACAGCACCTTGCACAGAGAAAGTGCTTAAGGGTATTAATTACCCGAGTGAACGTAAGTCCACGTGTTCCCGGCCTCAGTGGGAACGGTTTGCTACGTAGAGGAGTAGATTTAAGACTGATGTATTTATAAGTAAGATAAGCTTGGGTGTCATACAAACTAGAGGTTACCTATAGTAAAGCTAAGTAGTCATGCACTGACTGGCTCCGAGAGCACCTGGTACCGTGTACCAGGTGTCCACAAGAGTGACGGGTCACTCTTTATGTAACATGGGGCACACTGGATTGTACCCCGTTACACTATCGGTAGAGAACAAGAACAAATACCTTCATTTCGCTCTATCGACATTAAACAACTGCAAGCGCTCATAATTCTCATCTTGATCGCCTTTGTCTGTGTCACAGCGAATTACTAGAGCAAATACTCGTCAGTCTTAAAGTCTACTGCTTTTCTAGAAGTTGACCGAAATAATTCTTTTGTGAGCCCTCGGTTCAGGAAAGGTGGCAAGAAGCGTACTTAAGTGAAAAACAATTATAAAATATAATTAAGTATCTAGTATTTTTAAATCTTTGAGCTAATATTAAAATATAATGTTAGCTTTCGAGAAAATGAGCTACTACTGATAATTAAAATTTGAAAAAATAGTACTATTACTATCAAGAATATCATATGATATTTGGCTACCAGTAATTGGCCGATTCCGGACGGAATTCAACATTTTATTTTGGGGCTTTTCCTGTCGCGGTATTCCTCTAATCGGGGTCGTGAGTATCTTGGGCCGACGTAGGAGGTAGTAGTATTAGCGACACTACTGTGATAGTAATGTAAAAGTTGATATATTCTTGTGTTTCTTGTTAGAAGGAAATCCACGACTGACTTCCTCGTTTCACCTCGCTAAGAGTTTTTAGAGCTTCTTACCTTTTGTCAGATCCCTCGTGCGTGGCGGTCCAGCTCCAATTCCCGCCACGACCACCTGCTCCACGACTTCACACTTGGAACGTCACTGTCTTGGCCGCAGGTCCCGCTTGCTTGGACGTGGTCCGGAGAGTCTGGAGTGAGTAGACCTTCTGCAGGCAGTCAGCCAGCATCGTTAATCCACCGTCTAACTGTACACCGTGACAATTCTCCCCGACTGACGCTCGGTGACCTCGCCGAGCCACATCGCCCGGAGCCTGTCGCACGGTGTCTCCCACAGTCAGATCTGGAACGTTCCCACGTGACGTTCCACTTGCATTAGGACTCTCGTTCCTTACTCCAGACGACGTTCCTTCGGCCTGCATGCCTCGCAGTCGTTCCACGCTAGCTCGCTCTCTTTCCTCACGACGCTCTATACGACCAGCCAGTCCTTCCCACTTGCGTCTCGCCGCCTTATCATTCTGGTCCATAGCGCTCGGCCGGAGCCCTTCGTAATACCGCACCACGTAACTGTAGCAACCGACCACTAACACAGCCAAGTTCCAGTAGCAACAGCCAATTTCAAACTCCAGGTAGACGTCCACGATCAGCACAACCAGCGTCACTCCCATCCAGCCACACAGTATTCCCTCGATGCTCTCGTACACCAGGCGGGGCAGGTAGATTAGGATAGACAGTAGTAATGATGTCAGCAAGTAGCTTTCCACGATAAAATCTCCAACTCGATCCACAACGGCTACCACAGCTTCGCTGGTGGCACGAGCGTACCGGCAGGACGTTCCCCATAGCAAAAGACTCGCCTCTGGAACGTACAGGCAGCACGAATTCGCCGCGACACTATGTCAAGCACGAAGCCCAACGTGACTTGGGCTGGTGAGA
>NW_003303552.1:132970-137462 GCF_000142945.1 Phytophthora infestans T30-4 | reverse complement strand
CGTTGAGCACGAGGACGGCGACGAGGAAAGCGACAAGGACGAAGATGAGGACGACCAGAAGAAGGCCGCCAAGTAGCACGTCTTTGCGATGTAGCCGTTTGTAGCTCTCGTTCCCTTTTAATTGTAACGCTCCGTCGTTTCTCGTTGTCGTGCCTTGTTCTTAACTCTCCGTTTCTATCGTCAACGAATCTCTCTTGAACACTTCTTCTTGCTCCCAACCGACGCATCCGAACTCCCTCGGACTCCAAACTACCGCTTCATAAACTTCCTCACTTTCCAGACTAATTGTTCACAAACTCCTTCATGTCCCAAACTGATGCTTCACAAACTTCTTCACGTTCCACCCCGACACACTCAGTCTTCGTAGTTAGCTCGTGGCGTTCCCAAAATACCCAACTCCGTAAAACCCAAAGAACAACCCGTGGTCGCTCCAAAATAGAAAATATGTACACGTCACTCAGTGTTCTGAGACTCAGCGAGTCCCAAACACTCTCGTGCAGTCCCACAACTGCACACATTCTAACCGGCTCCCGTTGCCAGCTAGAACAACACCTCCGCATCGTCGACATCAGCATTGGCTTCGACCAATCTGACGTTCCGACGCAACTCCGGCAGACCTCTCTTCTTCCGATCTGCGTCCTCAAAGGCACGTATCATCGCTGTAAACTCCGGTGCCAACGCCGCTCGAGACAACCAGAACGTCTCATACGTGGCGGTGAGTACGAGATACTGCAACTCACGCTTTTCGACTCTCTTCGCGATCACGTCCACTATCGGCGACGACACTCCCGAGAACGCTGTTTCTTCTTCGCCAATTGAGAGACGTTCCACAAAGCTCGTCGACGGCAGGTCCTCGACGTCCAATGGACCCGTACCGTCCTTATCCTCTTCTTCTTCGACTCTGTCAGGCTTCTCGTCTGCGTAGGGTCGACTCCAGCGTCCTTGAAAGCGCTTCAGACGGTTGACGTTTACCGTGACGACCTTGTTCGGGTGCGTCGGAATCGCGATCCTGTAGGCGTTCTCCCCGACTTGGCCAACAACACGGTAGGGACCGTGCCAGGAGAACGTCAGCTTCTTCGTCCTGCGTTCCCCCACTCGGGCTCTAAAGTACTGGTACACCCAGACCGCGTCTCCTTCTGCATATGTCACCTTCATTTGGTTGTCCAACCTCTGCTCGTGTCGATCCTGAGCCTTGAGTAGTTGTCGTTCCACAAGACGACGCGAGTCACGCAACGAGCGATACAATTTCCGGCGGTACGTCGCAACTTCGTTACTCTTCCAGTCCCTTCCTGTGTTCAGGAACGCTAAGTCGATAGGTAGTACCGGGTCACGTCCATACAGACTAAAGAACGGCGTGTCACCGAGGCCTTCGTGATATGCCGTTCGGTACGCAAATAGGACCCTTGGTAGGTACACGTCCCAATCCGTCTGCGTCTCGCTCACAAACATACGTAGCATGCCCATCAACGTTCCGTTGAAACGTTCCACCAGACCTTGTGTCTGCGGGTGGTACGCCGCTCCGAACAACTTCTTAATCCCCAACGTCTGATACAGTGACTTGGCCAGATTAGACGTGAAGTTGGAACCACGATCGCTTAGTAGACGTTCCGGTACTCCATGACGGCAGATAACACCCTCTATCATTGCGCTCACAAACGAGATCGTGTCCAGCGAAGCGACCGCAAATGCCTCGACCCATCTTGTGAAGTAGTCCACAAACACCAGGATGTACTTGTTGCCACGAGGAGTGACGACCAATGGTCCAATTGCGTCGACTACTAGTAGCGAGAACGGGCCAGACAAGTCCTGAACTGGCATCCGTTGCATCAGTCCCGCTCTCCACGGTCTATGTCCCTTTCCTCCACTGCAGATAGAACATTCACGCACGTACTCTATCACGTCCTTCCTCCACCCATGCCAATACGCGTGGCGTCTCACCTTGTCCGTCGTCTTCGTTCTCCCTAAGTGAGCAGAGAAGATGTCGGCGTGACAATAGTGCAGGACCGTCTCAATGAACGGTAACGGGACAGTTGGAACGCACACAGTTCTGGCTGGACCGGCACGTGCTCCTAGATGTACGAGACGTGCCAGAACTCCGTTTCGAATCAAGTAGTGCGGAGACATCTTCAGCACACTCACTCTTAGTTGTGGATCAAGAGCCAAGGCTCCATCTTTCAGGAACGCCTTCAGCGCTCGCATCCAGGGCACACGTTCTTGTTCAGCCACGAACTTGTCATAGTCCAATCCAAACACGTCAATCGGTGATGAGTTCGACTGTAGAGCTCTCCCTTGCGAGTCTTCTTCCTGCTCCGCTTGCGTGAGAGGCTCGACAACTACGGACGCATCCTCTGTCTGTTGGTTACTTCTTTCAGTCTCTCCGTTAGGATCCGTAGTCTCGGCAGGCTCCCCGACTGGGATTGGAACGTCGGTGACGTTCCGACCCAGCGCTCCGTTTAAGGCTTGCGTTCCCGATTGAGTCTGCACTTCGTCCGAAATCGGCACTTGCACTCCAGGAGTCTCTTCCTCACTGTCGTTGAGAAGGTCCGCCATTCGGATGGCGCTAACAATACCAGCTTCCGGTCGGTGATACAGTCTCGACAAACCATCCGCGTGTCCCATCGACGTTCCAGGCTTGTGGTATATCTTAAACCGTAGCTGCGACAGCTCCATGGCCCATCGTGTTAACTTGGCGTTTGACGTTCGTGTTGTCTCGCCAAAGATCCACGTGAGAGCTTGATGGTCCGTGTACAGATCAAATTCCGCGTGACTCAGATAACACCGGAACTTGCGCGTCGACCACACGATTCCCCAGCACTCAATTTCTGTCGTTCCACTTGTCTTGTTAACCCAGTTCCGTTGCGATCCAACCAGCATCTTACTCGCGTACGCGATCGCCCTGTCTCTCTTGTCGACCTCTTGCATCAGACAAGCTCCCACCGCTAAGTGTGACGAATCTACATAGAGCTTAAACCTCTTCTTGCAGTCTGGATACACCAGTATCGGTGATTTCACTAACGCTCGTTGTAGTTGTCGGAACGCGCCCTCACAGTCGTCATTCCACCTGAAATCGACGTCCTTCTGCTTCAAGCGTTCCAGCGGCGCAGAGATCGCAGCGAATCCCGGTATGTAACGTCGAAAGTAGCTTGTCAGACCCAGGAATGCTCTAACCGTGTGCAAGTCATGCGGTCTCTCGATGTTCATCACCGCTTTTGCCTTCTCAGGGTTCGGTAGGATTCCAGTCGGAGTCACGATATGCCCTAGGAACGCCACTTGGTCACGTCCCCAATGGCACTTCTTCATTTTCAACTTGAACCCTGCCGCTCGGAAACGTTCCAGAACCTGTCGTACTCGAATCAAATGTGTCGGGAAGTCGTCACTGAAGACAACACAGTCGTCCAAGTAGACGAGGCACGTCCTCCACTTGAGATCAACGAGAACGTTCTCCATCAGACGCTCGAATGCAGGCACGGCATTACACAAGCCAAACGGCATAACCAACCACTCGTAGAGGCCGAATTTGCTCGTGAAAGCCGTCTTCTCCACGCTGTCGAGATCCATTGGAACGTTCCAATATCCCGAAGCGATGTCCATAGTGGAGAAAAGCTTCGCGTTCCCCAGAACGTCCAGGATGTCGTCGATCAAAGGCATTGGGTAACTGTCCTTCACGGTCACAGCGTTTAGTTTCCGATAATCGATGCAGAATCTTACGCCACCATCAGGCTTCCGTATCATCAGCACAGGACAGGCCCACGGGCTAGTCGACGGTCTGATAAGTCCGAGATCTAGGTACTCTTGAATCTCTGCTTCCATGACATCTCCTTCAGCCTTCGACACTCTGTACGGAGGCTGTTTAATAGGCGCGTGATCTCCAGTGTCGATGCTGAAACGTAGCAGGTCCGTCCTTCCAGGCTTCTTTGAAGTTTCGACGAATAAGCCTCTCAGGCCCTTCAACATCTTCGCGAAGAGACCCCTCTGTTCTGCTCCGAGTGACGAGTCTTCGAAGTCCACTTCGAAGTCGTCTTCCTCGCTGTCGTCCATGGCGGCACTCATCTCAGCCTCGATCGTTCCAGCTTCAGCCGGCACGTTCCCCTTCACCGTACTCAGCACTGCGCTTACGTTCCTCGTCGTTTCATCTGACTTAGAGACTCTAGTTGCGAACGCCGGATCTCTACCTCTTCCGCGGAAGCATTACACACTTCGACCAACACCGTTCCATCCGTCACGGTACACAACGTCCTTGCGACTCTCAAAGCCTCGTCCGTACCGGGAACGCCCTCGACCAACACAACTGAGTGGTCCTTCATCGTTCCGCGAACGCTCGATCTCACTAAGGCCTGACGTCCGGGTTCTAAACGCACCGTCGACGATATCGTAGCCGCGTAGGTTTCTTCTACCCTTGTCGCACCCAACGGGACCACGTCCCCCGTCTCCTTCAGTGTCATCGACTGCTCCTCGAGGTCGATCACCGCGCGGAACGCCCTTAGCGAGTCGA
>NW_003303552.1:130070-132870 GCF_000142945.1 Phytophthora infestans T30-4 | reverse complement strand
AAAAAAAAAAATAAGAGGCAACCCATTACGCTCCTTCCTATTCCGGCCGTAACGGAAGCCAACGACCGTCGTCGACTTCTCTCCCGTTCCTCCGACATACTTGAAGTCCCGATTGGCACGTTCCGCTTCAGTCGACGTCTCTAGCGTGTAAGCGTACCAGTCCAGCCAATACTCTGGTGTTCCGAGATCTCCAGATGAGACCTCCCGGGTACGTTCCAACACGTCTTCCGGTATCCCAAGCTCGGCACTCATTTCCGCGAGTGTCGGCTTCCCTTGTTCATCCGCGTTCCGCTTGGCACGTAGCAGCACCTCTTCTTCGTTCATCGGGAACAATCGCTCTTCCCGTTCTTTCTCGTACTCCTCGGGTTCATTCTTCACTACCTGGCTGCCACCGTGCTCGTGCATATCCAGCTCCTCGTCGGTAAACAGGCGTTCGTAGTGCTGCGTCGAATCCTTCCCCTTAGTACGTTCCTCGTCCTCCTCGGCCTTCTGAGCTTCTGTCCTTTCGTGACCTGAGCTCACTTGTCCAATAACTGCCGAGAACTGACTTGACCTGGCGCCAGATGCGTCCTCCGTGATCGTTTCGAGTGCTCCTTCGTACTGCTTTGAGCGGGTGGACAGCGTCTCCACCTCCTCGCTCTCTTGGCACTTCTCTTCGGCGTCCAACGTAGTCTCGGGGCGTTCCGTTGCTCCCTTACTGACGTCTTCCACCGACTTGGAACGCTCCGTTGTCCGTTTCCCAGTTTAGCTTCGCCAAAGAACGTTCCGTTGTTTCCTCAGCGACCACTCTCTCTCGTACGGGCTTCTCGATAGAGCCCTTTATCTCTAGACACTCGTTCTTGGCGTCTGACGCAGTCTCGGGGCGTTCCGTTGCTCCCTTACTGACGTCCTGTACCAACTTTGAACGTGCCCTCTTTTCGTTTTCCCAGTTCAGCGTCGCAGAGGAACGTTCCGTTGTTACCTCAACGACCACTCCGTCTCGTGCGGGCCTCTCCGTAGAGCCCTCAATCTTCTCGTCTCGTCCTAGCCCAGTCCGTTCAGTCGGACTGCTTTCTCTGCTCGTTCCACTCTTAGTTTCCACAATTTCGTCGTTATGCTCGTGACAGGAAGTCACGAGCGCCTTCATCGCTCATCACACTCTCCGAGAGCCTCGTTGTTCACCCACAAATGTGTGCGCGGAAAACCTTCTTCTCTTTGCCGGTTTGCCCCAACCCGGCCGAGGGGGAGGGAGGCCACGCAAGAGGAAGGAGCGACACTTCCTTCCCCTTCCTCCTGGCCAATTCATTGTTGGGACGTACCAGCGGGTGCAGCCACGTTCCCGGCGGCCACGCTCTGCATCATTCCTCGCAAAGTATCGAGGCACGGGCATCTCGCCACCATGTGACCCGCCTTACCACACAGCAGACATTCCGCTTGGCGTCGCTCTCCGTTCCGGTAATTCCCTTGGGGTCTTGGCCAGTTGCACTCCATCGAGTAGTGTCCAAGTTCGTTACACCGATTACAACGGCCCTGTCCAGGGGGACACGTCTCACGCCCACATCCAACACGACCACAGCGTCCGCAAACCACTTCTTCTTCCGGGGTACGCGTGTCAGGTCCTAGTCGGATGCGAAGAGGTCCGAGCGGTGCGCCAGCCACGTTCCCATTCGGAGTTGGAACGCCAGTACTTGGAACGTTCGTAGGAGCCACGGCGCCAACGAACCCTTGTGACGTTCCAGGATTCTGCTGCTGCTTCAGCATCAACTGGTTCATTTGTTGAAGCTGCTGGAGCATCTGCGACTGCGTGGATGTCACCGCATTCATGTTCCCCACCGTCGTTCCACTATTCGCAAACTCGTCTTCTTCTTCCAAAGGGAGGTGCAGATTCTTGTACAGCAATAAAGCGCACGCTTCCTGGATCGACGCAGCTAAGTTCGCATTCAAAACGGCACGCATCTGCTTGTTCCTTAACACATCAAGGAAGAACTCGTACTGCATACGAGGCTCGTGATAGTTTATGTACTCGCACATCGTGATGATCCTGTCGCCCCACTCTTCCGCAGATTCGCCGTAATTCCTCTTTGCGGCCTTGAGTCGGCTCCACAACTGAGCTGGCGTCTGAAGATGAAGCGGTTGTGGAATTTTACGCGCAGAGTCTCAAAATCGTTGATCCTCGCATTGTACCACCATTCCTGGCCCAACTTGCCCTTCAGACACTGCTCGAAGGCTGTCAACCGCATTTGGACGTCCATACTGAGCGTACACTTCTCGAAGGAACGCCAGAACGCGGTCGCCCTTTCGTACGTGGCCGTCTCTGAGTAGAACGGGACGATAACTTTCACAGCGTTCCGCAATTCCGTCGGGATACCAACAATCGGAACGTCCAGCTGAGCGCCTCTTCCTGACCCGTGCGAGCCATTGCGGACTACTTGGTCGTAGAGCGGACTCGTCACTTGCCCTTGCGGAGATACTGCGCTAGGTGCGTACCTTCCTCCCTGAGCACTCACGTTTCCTTCTTGTCCTAGCGCTCCTGCTCGTCCCTGGAACGTCGCAACAGTCATAGGAGACGTTCTCTGGAACGGCAATCCGTACGTTCCGCTTCTGGGGCTTGCAGGTGTCTGCCGCGCAGACGCAGCAGACCACGCGGGAATCGTTCCAGCTGCAGCCCATCCAGGTGTCGACGGCATTGGCGGTTGGAAGGGAGTGTAGAATGTATACATATGAGGCGTTCCACTACCCCACCGTTCCACGTGGAACCAGCCATTGGAATTGACACGCCTCCATACGAAGGAATAGCAACCATCGTCATTGGGCTAGGCGT
>NW_003303552.1:123849-129095 GCF_000142945.1 Phytophthora infestans T30-4 | reverse complement strand
TTCCTCCGTTGCCAAGCTTCTTCTCACACTTGTACTCCTACGGTATTCGGCTGGAAGATATCCTGCTTCTCCACCAAATTGTCGAGGTCTTCCTCTAATCGGGGTCGTGAGTATCTTGGGCCGACGTAGGAGGTAGTAGTATTAGCGACACTACTGGGATCGTAATGTAAAAGTTAACATATTCGTGTGTTGTTTGTTAGAAGGAAATCCACGACTAACCTCCTCATTTCACCTTGCTAACTGTTTTAAAGGTCCTTGCCTTTCAGCAGATCCCTCGTGTGTGGTGGTCCAGCCCCAATTCCCGCCACGACCGGCTGCTTCGCAACCTCACACTTGGAACGTCACTGTCTTGGCCGCAGGTCCCGCTTGCTTGGACGTGGTCCGGAGAGTCTGGAGCGAGTAGACCTTCTGCAGGCAGTCAGCCAGCATCGTTAATCCACCATCTAACTGTACACCGTGACACAACGCACAGTTCTGGCACTAGGCTACCGGAAACTGCATTTTGTGCTGCTACCATTGAGTCCAACGCTACATCCACCACAACTCCATCCAAGCTTTATACCACAGAGCAGTATAAACCCTTTTTGACTTACATAAACTAAAAAGTAATATTTTGTTATTATTAAAATAGTTTGCAGTTCTCGTAAATGATGAGAGGTCAGCACGGGTACTGTATATGTAGTTAAATCGGGTGCCTAATGAATTTGATACGTCACCCTGTGAACGACGAAACATGAATTTGAGATATACGCACTCTCGACCGATGCTTGTCTGGCTTGCGTTATCGTGTAAATGACTCTGCCGACCAAGGCTTCAATCGGGAGTGCATCTCCACCTTCGATCTGGATTTCTGCGCCTACGTAGTGCATTTATTTGCGGACTTCAAGCCCGCTCCTGTATATAGCGGGAAGAGAAGCTTGGATCGCGCTACAACTTGCAGCGCAAGCTGTCCTTGTTCCAGACGGAGATTTGATGTGCAGGTGCTGAGACTTGCGTTCAATATGTCAAATCAGATTAGCTCCGTGTCTGTGCAGCGCTACGTTTGACGATCTTTGAGTAGGGCTCCTCCCAATCGAAGCGTCATTCCACAGGCTCCTGCGTCGCGCGCACATCGAACCCTCCATGCGCGCTCTAACCGGACTTTATTTGTCCACGGCCTGCTGCCTATTCAGCCAAACACTCGCTTGGGATCAAAAACCCGACGGCTACGAGGTGATCGACGGTCCCGATGGCCCCGAGTCCGTGGACGCATGGCGTCGTAACTGGACCGCCTGGAAGAAAATGGAGCTGATCACCAACCGGTACAACCCGAACGACTCGTTCAACGTGTACAACATCCAGCAAACTCAATGGACGCAGCAGAATTCCGTGCAGACGTTTATTATGATGAACGACCGCTCCATCTATGATCGCGAGACCAAGCAATACACGGTCGACAAGGACGTGGATGAGATGCAGAGTCGTGTTGGCCCCATTGACAGTGTGTTGATCTGGCCTGCATACCCGAACATCGGTGTGGGACAACCGGAACCAATGGGATCTCCTACGAGACCTCCCCGGTGGAGTCGAGGGCGTCAAGGGCGTCATCGCTGACTTCCATCGTCGAGGTGTCCGTGTGATCATCCCGTACAATCCATGGGATATTGGAGCTCGTGACGAGTCTGGACTGGTAGAAATGGTACGCATGTACAACGCCGACATCACGACACTAACGGAGACGACCCCTGAGCTACTAGCGGACGGCTTCAACGGTGACACCATGTACGGCGTTCCCAAGTCCTTCTACAACTGTAGTAACCCTTTAGTGGCAGCTCCCGAAGGTGGTGTACCCACTGCATATCTGAGCCATAACCCGATGAGTTGGGGGTACTTCTTCGGGTATTCTCATTTCCCACCCGTGGCACGTGCCAAGTTCCTGGAGTCGAGACATATGGTGCAGATCTGTGCGCGTTGGTCTCTCGATCGAACCGCCGAGTTGCTGACTGCTTTCTTCAATGGCGCCGGGTACGTGGTGTGGGAGAATGTATGGGGTACCTGGAATGCCATGACCGAGCGTGAAGATGAGACTGCCAAGAGAATGTTTGCCATTCTACGCAAGTTTGGAACTATCGTCTCGACGGGTGCATGGACTCCGTACTACGCCATGAAGAGCGATGGGCTGTTCGCTAGTGCTTTCACTCTGAGCAGTGAGTCGCTTTACACGGTGATCAGTACTGTGCAGAAAGACATGACGTACGAAGTGCCACTCCTTGCTGACCAGGCTGGCGAAGATGTTCGCATCTACGCGTTTATCATGGAGTCGAGCTGAAGAAACGAACGGTACTGTCGTGAAGGTAACTGGAGCCTCGTGCGCTTGGTGCAATCTATGGCACAAAAACCGGCAACGACGTGACCCAGTTTCTCAACGAGATGCAAGCAATGACCACCAAACCCCTAACTAAATACTCGACGGCAAGGAAATTGCTGCAACAGCAGCTTATCCGCAGTAGCAGTAGCAATACCTCGACGTCCTCGGAAAGCTCTCGACGGTATGGTGCGTGTGTCTGGAGCTGCCAACTGGTGGTTCAATGTCAGTGGCGTGCAGATCGAACCCGTGTCGGCCTGGACTCCGAATTTCGCTCAATACGGAACGGGAGTGCAGTTTCCCTGGGAGAATCGTCCATGGAACAACCACTCGACGAGGCTGTTGGTCCAGGATTTTCTGATCGATAAGCGTCCTGTGACCAACGCTCAATATTCGGCCTTCCTCAAGGCCAGTGGCTACAGTTTTAATTCGCTGGACCGCTTTTTGCTGCACTGGGAGAACCGTCAAGGTGCTCCAGCGTCGTGGACTGTGTCTCCTTCCTTGGCACATAGCCCTGTTGTGAATGTTGCTCTAGAGAACGCTCAAGCGTATGCCAAATTTTACAGTAAGCGTCTTCCCCATGACTGGGAATGGCAGTATGTTGCTTCCAACGGTGATAATTACTGTCATACCCGCCTCCGGCTTGCTGAGCAAGCAAGCCAGAGAGCTCGGGTGCAAAGGCTCTGGCTTGCTTGCTCGCAACCAGAGGCCTCACGTCGCTGCTACCGTTGCCTTCAAGGCCAACAGCAGCAGTGACGATGCATTTAGTAGCAATGAACATGCATATAAGAGAAAAGAAAAGTAAAAGAAACAGAGAAAAGAAGAAAACACAACGACACGAGGGTAGGGATACAAAAACAAGTAGACAAGAAGGAAGCCCCTGTGCTCGCCTAGGAGCACATGAAGGCATGTAAGAACTCACTCTTAAATATACCAACTACCCCCAAGCCTCGAGACCAACACCTACAACTACAAGACCTACAATCTCCAAGTGACCTACACTCTCCTGCGACCAACACTCTACAGCCCCAGTCATTACATTTGGTAGCACTTTCGGGGGAGAGGGCTCGTCGCTGTACGACTTCAACATCAAGACCAGGGGAGGCCTTTGATTCGGTTACGTGTCACATCCGTGTGATCATATCGAATTACGTGTTTGTGACTACGTGTTGCCTAAGGGTAATCAAGTCACTTCACAAGCTGACAGTTAGCACTAGCTGGTGGGTGATCGTGGTGTGTTATTACACATCTAGCCCCGGTGAAGGCTTTCTAGCTATAAGTAGTTACCGTTCTTCAATACTGCACTGCTATTAAATTTGAGCAAGTCTCAAACCAGCCGGTATAGTCAGTAGAGTTCTGGTTACCCTAGCAAGGCTAAACGTGTGTGGCCCATAGGGCTAGGGGATGACAAGGGCATCAAAAAAGGTCGTCAAAGACACGAAACTGATCGGCTCATTCCTGCGGCTTGCAGTGAAAGATCCTCGCCGCGCGGACAAAGCTCGTCACGACCTCTACAACTCTATATCCAAATCCAATCGGATTTTAGAGGCTTTGCGTAGAGACATAAAAACGAACTTAGGAGAACGTCCGAAGGAAAAGAAGGCCATCCTCGCTGAATTGGAGGCCACCAAAAAGGAGCTGTTAAAGGCGCAATATCGTGTTTCGGTGTCCGTGCAGACTCGTCTTCGAGAGATTGAGATCCCCGTCCCCGATTGGGTGGAAAAGGAGACCCAAGGCAAGAAACGTCAGCGTTCGACCTCTTCAACGTCATCGACCTCTTAAAAGTCATCAAAGAAGGCCAAGACCTCCAAAAAGGAATAACCCTGCCAAATTAGGAAGTAGCATAGGCTATTTGCTTTAACAGGTTTTCTCTTTATTTTCTTTTAGTCATTGCGTCTAGAAATTATTTTGTTCCAACCGGTATCAAGTATCAAGAACCAAGATTATCAGACATGGCAGACTCGGCCCAGCTTATGCACAGTATGCTAGCGGCCATGGAGAAGCAAACACAACTTATCGACGAGCTGCGTAAGTCAAGGCAGCTGTCGGAGCTCAAGCTGGATGGGATTAAATTGCTCAGCTACGGAGGAACACTCAAGGAATCATTTCAGTTATACCGGGAGCAAGTGGAACAGTACTTTTTAGCAAAGGGCATTGATTGGAAAGATAGTAAATTGAGAGGACGCATTTTGGCAGTGTTGGGCGGGTCGTTGAAGGATGGAGCCGCACAGTGGTACATCGTCAAGAAGGACGAGGTGCAGAGTGTTGAAGACTTCTTTGGCAAGTTGGAGGAAGAGTTTGTCCCTCCAGATTTGCAAGAACGTCTACAAGATCAGATGAACGATATTGAAGGAGCGTCATTGCAAGGACTTGCCTGATTATATCAGCAAGTTCAGGCACTTGATCACTCAAGTCAAGGAAATGAGTGAGCTGGACAAGATCATGTATTTCTTGCGTGGATTGTCGTCAAGTATCCGCGAAGAAGTCCAGTACCGTAGAAGTGCAACGTTGACCGACGCAATTACAGTAGCGCTCGATTATGATCGGTCTCACGCGCATCGAGGACGTTCGGATAGCGCCCGCGATAAACCAAGGTATCGGTCGTACGATAGCAAACGATCGAAGAATCAGAACGATGGACCAGTGCCGATGGAGATCGACAACGTAAGGGTGCCATCAAAGGAAGAGTGCATGCGCCGAAACTTATGTTTCAGGTGCGGTAGTGCCGCACATCGGGCTCGACAATGTCCGATGCAGCAGCAACAGACGTTTGGGGCCAGAAGGAATGCGCCGCGATATAATAAAACACACCGCGGTACAACCGCGCTAATAATGGCCCAATCTCTCGAAAAACCCAAAAATGAAAAATGTTTCTCCAGAGTGAGAACGCAATTGTAAAACC
>NW_003303552.1:120897-123558 GCF_000142945.1 Phytophthora infestans T30-4 | reverse complement strand
AGGCCCGCGAGCTTCCTTCAAGGCGTGAATTGCGTAAATTCTTACGAACAAATGGGCTTGCAACTCAGCTCTTCAGGCAGGTTGATCGACCATACTACCCAGAACCCAGTGGAGTGCTACCACGACCTCTAGAAGACTCGCTAGTGGATTTCTAGTGATCGTCTGACATGTGCAGAGCGCTGGGCACGGATCCTGGAAGAACGTGAACAAGTGGAAGCCTGTCTGGCGTCTGGGGTGACAGCCGGGGATTCGGCCGACGGTCAGCCTTCCGCAGAACCTTTGGACACGTACACGACAACCCATGGCGGAGGCAATAACGCGAACGAAGCCTCGGTAGTGCGTACACACGAACTGCTGAGACCGGTGAACGTGGTACATACGCCAACGAGTGTTAGTGTCCAGTCAGGGGAGACCACGGAAGCGACAAGCAACGGCACTGGATTGAATGGAGTCACCCGTTTTGACGAAGCTGTCCCGGCCTTGTGTGTCACCAAATCTGCGAACGAGCCACCGGTGGTTGATCCAGAGGATACAGGCATCGCGCAGAAGGTGTTGAGTACGGCACCGAGTATTCATTGCAAGATTGGTGCGAATTCCGAAATGTCAAGACAGCGGCAGAACGAGGAGCGGAACAAAAGTCAACAACCCAATATGTCGGCGGCCCACGCATTCAATATTGCGAACGACGACTCGGCAGGTGGCCCAGAGATGGGAAACCAGGATGGGAAGGAGATGGACCAAGTACCGACTGTTGAAATCAAAGCGGATGCCAATGTTGAGTCAAGGGAAGAATCCGTAGCGGCGTTGGACGGAACATACATCTCGGTTGCTCGAGTGTTAACAACCGAGGGAAATGAAGCAACGGAGGATACGAGAAATGATTTCTACGAACACCAAGCTAACAACATTGGCTTGGACGACTACGCGAAGGAGCTGGCATTCCTGCCGGACCTGACCGAAGAGATCAACACGACAATTGACTACACTGCGCCTAATGTTGCTGATCCTGAGCTGTCGACTGAGTGCCGAGAACGTCTAGTCGCGACGCCAAAGAACCACGAGCACATCCTGATTGCTAGTGGTAACGCACTGCCGCCGCCAGCCTACGGAGCGGTATGCGATATCGACACACAGGGGCACACCCCAATTAAACAGCGTGCCCGGCGCGTGCCGCTGCGATTTCTCGGCAAGCTGTACGAGCTGCTGCGCGCTTTATTGCGTGCAGGACTGATCGTCTTTTTCAGACAGTCCATGGGCATCGCCGATCGTGATTGTGATGAAAAAGAACGGGCTGGACATCCGGCTCTGCATTGATTACAAGATTGTGAATGCTATCACCGCGATCATGGAGTATGCAATGCCGCTAGTCGACGACCTGTTAACAGATCTCGAGCGCTACCTATGGTTCTGCTCGCTGGATGCAGCAAGCGGCTTCTGGGCGGTCATGATGACCTTGCGAGCGCGTAAAGTGTCAGCGTTCGTCTGCGCACTAGGACATTTTGAGTGGTTACGCATGCCCTTTGGGTTAAAGAACGCGCCGATGATCTACCAGCGTATGAGCTGCTACGCGCTTTGCTGCGAGCAGGACTGATCGTCTTTTCAGACAGTCTATGGGCATCGCCAATCGTGGTTGTGATGTAAAAGAACGGGCTGGACATCCGGCTCTGCATTTATTATTGTAGCGGCAGAAAATGAAGGGGCTAGTAATCAAATCCCCATGGGGGGCTCAATTTTGATAAAACCAGATATGACATTTAGATATGTGATAAAACCGCCCATTTTGAGTATGATTTTGGTGTTAAAACCGGCTAATTCGCAGTAGTTTTGTCGCTACAGGCTCCCCAAAAAGGTGTCTCCAAGGACCTTTAAACGGGGAAACAGTTGCTATAATGCTGATATTATATTGGTCAAGAGTGTGGGAAAGGGCAAAACAGTTGTACAAACAGGCGTTAAAAATAAAACGTTCAAATTTAAAAAGAAGGATTTGTATAAATTTAAAGAGTAATTACTCACCATCTTCCTCATGAGCTTCTTGCGACCTCGTGCTGGATGGTACATTCTACTAGCGAAAGCACTAAATTATAAGATTTTCATATGATATCACGACAGAGCGGTTTTAACCCTACATAGGCCAGAATGACAAGCGCACCTCGGCGAAATTGGTGTCTGGGTCGAGGTTCCATGCCCAGAGCACCCGAAAAACTGTGCTTTTCCCAAGGCGCGTCGCCTCTTTAGTTCGATCGCGCGAGTCCCGCCCTCCACTTCTGCCTGCTTTGGCCTCGGCGACGAAATAATCATATACATTGCAAACTAGGGTTTTCTCGTCCGGACTGAGCTGGTGTCTGCGTTGCATTGCACTTCCTGAAATGAAAGAGATGAAGAGTCTTAATTTATGGAAGAAGAAACTACGAAACGTCAGCTTTCTATCCGCGCCCTTTGCACTTAATTTAAGGCTATTTTGGTGAAGTTATCGCCGATTATCCGAAGATAATAATTTATTTTGGATTAGCTAGCCCCATCATTTTCTGCCGCTAAAATAGGTGCTCTGCGAGTCCGACCTTCTGACCTCTGTCCATGCTGAGTGTAAAGTAGAGACATATCACTATCTATGCGAGCATTAATCAGAGTAAAAGAAAGTGATGAGATAAAAAAGGGTAATTG
>NW_003303552.1:116334-120297 GCF_000142945.1 Phytophthora infestans T30-4 | reverse complement strand
ACTACTGTCTATGCGTTTATGAACCTGCTCTAATTTAGCAGGTAAGACTTACCATATATGAACAGCGCAGTATTCAATGCTTACCGTAAGCATCGAATACCGCGCTCTTCATGTACCGTATTTTCATTCATCAATAAGCGCAGACAACTTCCATCACGACGTACCACTAGCACCATCATGTCGCCTGGAACACGTTTGTCGGATATATGTGAGAAACGTATCGAGCGACAAAATGCAAACACCAAATACTCATGGCTATTTTGACACTTTAAAATACCACACTGTAGCCCCCCCGTATCGATATAAAAAGAAAATCATTTTGGCAAGAAGTTTCGGCAGCTAAGACCGCTGGGAAACGGTATCGGTTTAGCTCACTAAAGTACACCTCTATTGATAGCTGCATCTGTATGTTTACGGTGGGCATTTCGGTGCGAAGCTTGACTAATCATGCGATATTTCGAATTTCAACTTGATGCAACGTAGGAGAACGACTTAACGATATGTAGACTATTAACGCAAATGCTCCAGCCAATAATTTCCGTTTTCCGGTTTTCATCTTTATTTGACAAAGTACTGTATGTATTTTACACGAAGCTGAGTAAACAAAGCAACCCACTCAAAGTCGCACCCGAACTTTCAAAGTTGGGATATACACTCTTAAGAGGTCATGTACACGTAGATACAATCGATATGGCACGGGATCTAGTGATTTGCTGCTGTTGCTCTTCCACGACGATGTAACGCTAGCTATTTCAACTAGCTCACTCCTAACACGTACTAGAGTTCACGGAAACCGTTTTTTCATTGTTGAACTCTCTGACATCTACCAAGTTCATTTTCTTTCTCTTCACAAGCAGGATGAAACTTCGCTACTCCGTTGCTTTGGCAATGGTAGTCATTGGGGCTTCCGACGCGTCCAACACTACCTCGAAAAAAAAACAAGCTACTTGAATGGATGGTATTCATGCTCAGAGTACACCTTCTCGGAAGTAACTAGCGCTACCGATCAAAACGCGCAGTGTGCTGTGTACGCTGCACCGTTGTGCTATCCTGTAATCTGGAAAACTCCAGAAGGTGTCAACTTAAAAGTTGATATATTTGTGAAACGTTTACCTGCGACGGCTGCCGACCCCGACTCTGCCCTGAACGTCTGGCTGCTTCAAGGAGGACCTGGAGCTTCGTCAACTGATCGTAATGATTTTGTCTGTACGTCCTCTTCAGATTATTGTGATTGCTTTACTAATATATAAATGACTCCCTGATGTCATAGTGGAGTCCACGATGGTGACTCTTCACTCCGAGTTAAATGGAACTGCGAACGTTCTACCACGATGGATCACCGAGGTACGGGGCGAAGCACCAGGCTTGATTGTGTTGCGTCACAAGTAACCACGACAGGCTCTCCCTGGGGTGCTGGTATTGATCCGTCGGAAGTGCCAGCATGCGCGAAAGACCTGCACACCAAATATGGTGATCTGGCATCCTTCTCCGTGACCACGGCTGTAATAGACTGAAGAAGCGTTTGTGTTGTTTGGCAACAAATTGAAAAGTGACTATTGTTGGCTAGAATTTCTAGGACGTCTACACTCTATCGTGTCCACTCCTTGATCTTGTTTAGTCCTTCCCGTGATCTTGTTTAGTCACTAAATTCAGTCCCGTAAGCTTACCGTAAACTTTACCGTAAACTGTACCCATATTTAGGTACCATATTGTTTTACATGTTCAGTAATAATATGTACGGATACGTCACACGACCTCCTTTTGAAAGAAGGTGTTTATTTCGTCGGACAGTTTGGAGCGATGTGGCCGACGTTCTTGCAGCGATGACACGTCGCTGAACTCTGCCAGTCCAAATTAGCTGCTGAGGCGCTTTGGCCTACGTGATCGAAACGAAGCGCTAGTTGGATAGACTCATCGAGCGTCGCCGGGTGATGTTCTCGCAAATGATTTGCGGCTGCCGGCTTTAACCCTTGTTGGAAGTAGAAACGCAGCTCCAGCTGGCTGATTTGCACCGTGCATTGGATGAGCAAGTTTTGAAACTCTGCCACGTAATCATGAAGTGACGTGGTCTGACTAAGTGCACACAGTCGCTCCCGTAAGCGATACTCGCTGTCAGGTGGTAGGAATCGCTTGCGCATGGCTGCTTTAAAAAGAGCCCAGGTCTTCACGTTTCCTCTCGCGTCACAGTCCGCTGAAAATTGGCGATACCAGTTCATAGGGGTCACCCCCAGATGACATGAAATCATCGTGACAAATTGGGGCGACTCTTCCGTCATCTGAGGATGATAGTCCGCGTAATATTGTTCCACGGCAAAAAACCAAAGCTCGAGATCCTCGTCTAGCTTTCCGTAGTACGTTGGAGGTTGATTTTGGCGGGCCGCTGTTGGCCTCGATGTGAGCGCGTCGATGCGTGCCTCGCTGGCAGCGTATTGATGCTGCATAATTGCTTGAAATTGCGCTTGTTGGCGGACGAGAAGTGCGATAACCTCTTCAAATGACTGCGGCGTGCTGGTCTCTTCCATAACGGTGCAGGTCTCGGCTTGAAGGTCGAAGTAGTGGATACAAGTCGATGCTTGGACTCTTCAAGTGCTACTATGTAATAGACTGAGGAAGCGTTTGTGTTGTTTGGCAACAAATTGAAAAGTGACTATTGTTAGCTAGAATTTCTAGGACGTCTACACTCTATCGTGTCCACTCCTTGATCTTGTTTAGTCCTTCCCGTGATCTTGTTTAGTCACTAAATTCAGTCCCGTAAGTTTACCGTAAACTTTACCGTAAACTGTACCCATATTTAGGTACCATATTGTTTTACATGTTCAGTAATAATATGTACGGATACGTCACACGACCTCCTTTTGAAAGAAGGTGTTTATTTCGTCGGACAGTTTGGAGCGATGTGGCCGACGTTCTTGCAGCGATGACACGTCGCTGAACTCTGCCAGTCCAAATTAGCTGCTGAGGCTCTTTGGCGTACGTGATTGAAGCGAAGCGCTAGTTGGATAGACTCATCGAGCGTCGCCGGGTGATGTTCTCGCAAATGATTTGCGGTTGACGGCTTTAACCCTTGTTGGAAGTAGAATCGCAGCTCCAGCTGGCTGATTTGCACCGTGCATTGGATGAGCAAGTTTTGAAACTCTGCCACGTAATCATGAAGTGACGTGGTCTGACTAAGCGCACACAGTCGCTCCCGTAAGCGATACTCGCTGTCAGGTGGTAGGAATCGCTTGCGCATGGCTGCTTTAAATAGAGCCCAGGTCTTCACGTTTCCTCTCGCGCCACAGTCCGCTGAAAATTGGCGATATCAGCTCATAGGGGTCACCCCCAGATGACATGAAATCATCGTGACAAATTGGGGCGACTCCTCCGTCATCTGAGGATGATAGTCCGCGTAATATTGTTCCACGGCAAAAACCCAAAGCTCGAGATCCTCGTCTAGCTTTCCGTAGTACGTTGGAGGTTGATTTTGGCGGGCCGCTGTTGGCCTCGATGTGAGCGCGTCGATGCGTGCCTCGCTGGCAGCGTATTGATGCTGCATAATTGCTTGAAATTCCGCTTGTTGGCACTCGAAGCACTACCAGGATTACACCTCTGAGGGGCAGTCAAAAATAAAATGGTGTATCTGTTTTTCAAAAACAAAGGTGGCAACTTAATGTTGACCAAAACTAAATACTCCCTCAATTTTATCGTTTGCCACGCTTTCTTTCCTATTATATCCTCGCCTTATCATACCACGTCTATCGCTTGCGTAGTTACTCCTGTGGATAAAAACTATGATCGACAGGCCAAGCAGTACCAAGCTCCTCCTCATCGAGCCTTGTGATAGCTTCTTGAGACAAGTGTGACTGTCGGTGTAACCGTACCACCTGTTACTGTGTCAAGCGTAACTACCAAATTGTGGTGTTGCATTCCTAATGGGATGGCGTGCTTGAACTTGGCCTCGTTTATATTAATCAATACGGATTT
>NW_003303552.1:103414-106459 GCF_000142945.1 Phytophthora infestans T30-4 | reverse complement strand
GAAAATCCAGGGCGCAGATTCCAACTGGATCCGGGATCTCGCGACAAAATCAGGGTGTACGGTGGAAAGGGGTGGATCCAGGCCCAGATCCAGGTGTACCGCTGAAAAGGGTGGGATCCAGCCCAGATCCAGGTGTACGCTGAAAGGGGTGGATCCAGCCCAGATCCAGGTGTACACTGAAAGGGTGGACTAGATTTCTCAACCGACGAAGGAATGTTGTAAGCATATTCAAGTAAGAAAGTGTGGATTATAATAGCTTATGCAAAAGGCTAGCTCGACCCAGTATCCAGTCGATAGTTACTGCTACGAAAGGAATCCACGAAGACGGAAACTGGGGCGTGGTGTCGAAGAGTGATGAGGATCAGGTAGTCTTGGGCTGAACATTGAAGAACTTGCCCACTAGACGCTGGATCTGGCGTCCTGGGTGTTGGCTCAGGTCCCCGCGAAACTGGATGCGCCAAGGCTCGGCTTCGTCGATCTCTCGCAAGGCTTCCAATAGGCTCGTGGGTTCTGGGCGATGGAGGTTGGGATCCTCCAAGTTGGCTTGACGGGATACGGATCCCGGAAACCAAGCTACCTTATCCCCGCGTCGGGGTAGATGCAAGAAGGATGGATCCAGCAAAATATCCACGTCACACCAACCGTCCTGGATTGCTAACACGAGGATCACAAAAACTCTTTTCCAAGCTCGACCAGCATGGCTACGTCGGTTACCACGCTGCTTGTTGAAGTTGGACAACCAAGTCGAACCCTGCAATTGATTCCGAGAGATGGGGAACCGGTGAGTGCCCTCCCATATAGCAACCCGGTGCTTGGAGGCGAAATCCCGGAACGCCCGAGCGAATACCCCGAGTCGCCCACGCACATCACCCCTGAAGCTAACCGGATCCACCGGTGTGGTGACCAGTGTATCCCACGGGGCAGCACTTGTCAGTTCCTCCACGAGGGGTCTGGTGATGAGCGAATCCACGTACCCGGCCCTCGGGATGGCGTCCGCTGTCCGAGGGAATATCCACTCAGCCCGAAAAGGCAACTCCGGAAACAGAACCGTGATCTTCATGGAGATGATCGCAACTCGGTTCAATTTCTTGGCTGACCAAGGCTCGATGTCTCTGGCAGCGAAGGCCACAGGAGCACGTCTACCAGGAATGAAAGCAGCATCCGGACCGAACGGAGCCACGGGGAGCATCCCTGGCAGTGACGAGTTAGGGGGGGCGGGGATCAAGACAGATCCAGGGGATCCGCCACCGTGAGGCGATCCCGGGGATCCGCCACCGTGAGGCGATCCCGGGGATCCGCCACCATGGGGCGATCCTGGAGATCCACCACCATGAGGCGACCCCCCTCCACCAGATCCGGGAGATCCGCCACCAGGCGCCCCCCCTCCGCCAGATCCAAGGAGTCCGCCACCACGAGGCGACCCCCTCCCACCATCACTGCCCGATCCACCGTCACTGTCGACGCGGATCGCAGATCCCGCAGTGGCGCCTCCGGATCCGGGTTGTGCCAGCGACTTGTGGAGGCGGCGTCGAGAGGGATCTCCGCCGGGCTTCGGATCGGGATTGGGATAGAGCCCGCCGCGTGTCTTCCTCCAAGGCCTCCTCAGCGGTTCGAGCCTCCTCTGAATCCTCTGGACTCTCGTCGTCATCGTCGTCGTCGTCAGCGTCCTCATCGCTTAGAGTGAAGGGATACAGGCCGGCAGACGGCGTACGCTTTGACGATATTCTCGTTCCACCCTCCAGTCTTTACGCGCACCTGGGACCATTGACGCATTGTATTATACGGGCTCAGAGCGCTCTCTGATCGATGAATGTTCTTGTTTCACTTCTTCAGTCACACGCGCTCCATTTATAATCGATTCACACACCTCCTGAAACATTCCACTCATCCCGGGACGCGCTCCATACCGTTCGGCCAAATGGCAAGCGTTCCTCGATGTAAATTGGCTGGGTGGTGTCTGTGTCCCAATTGGCTGGGATGGGAAAACTTCCTGAATGTGTCGGGTTGGTTGTTTCACCAGTTCGACTGTTGGTTGAAGTACTTTGCCGGTCGGTAAAAGCAGATAGCCTTTGCGTAAAACACTTCCACCGCATACAGCAAGCGACGAATACAAATAGTGTGGGAGAATTACATGGACGCTGCCATCAGGCATCGTGACCACATCGACGATAGAACTCCCACGGTACGACGGATGGCACCGTCCCCGTGTTGTCGCCTTGAAACACGCATTCAGGACTGTTCCACCAGCTCATTGACGGCTGAGACTTCTCGGACCCCCAGCCCCAACGGCGCTGGGTCCACCTCGGATCTTCCATCTTAGTGTTCGTAGCTCCTTCAACTCTCACCAGACAACACCTTCTCCAGTAAGCAGACTACCCTGCTTCTTCACCAAATGTCGCACACACACCTTCGCGCGGCGCCTCCGGCCGCGCTTCTAACCAGGGTCGGACAGTCCGCGGCTGTTTGTAGAGCGGGGCCTTGCGTGGGGCGAGCGAAGAGCGGGATGTAGTTGTAGAACGGTAACGAGCAGTAAACAGTGAAAAGTAAACTTGGTTCCTTGTTCTTTGTAGTAGGTTGGGAAATATACGACTGAGAAACTAATGCGCCGGGCTAAAACGGGGAAAGGGTCGATCGCGCTCATGAGGATGACCCCCCTTCTCCTACGCTCACCTGTACTCCTGGACATGACTTCCAACCCAACGTGACACCCGGTTGACTCGATACTCAAGACCGTATATAGATCGGTTCATCCGTCTATGAAGTTGAGTCGGCGCTTGAACAGTTCCCACTTGATACAGTAGGACCCCGTGTGCTTTAACACGGACGTTACCTTCTTCGCATCTGGTGCACGCGGCTGGAACGCCCCCTGCATTCCCGGGTACGGGACAGTTGCTATAAATGAGTTCAAATCTACATCCACCACAACTTCATCCAAGCTTTATACCACAGAGCAGTATTAACCCTTTTTGACTTATATATACCCATGCGATGACACACTGACCCTTGTACACGGAAGTTGTAGACACCATTCCGTGTCACGCTTTC
>NW_003303552.1:88344-102313 GCF_000142945.1 Phytophthora infestans T30-4 | reverse complement strand
CGTCGCCATCTCCACCATGTGCAACAAAACCATTCAGGCACATCGTGGACCCATGTCGACATCGGAAGGTGTTTCCTCTGCGCAACAGACTTCACCGCTAACACCACCTCGATCTTCGGCTGCCAGGTACGCTATCACATGATGGATATCAAGCGTGTGCGAGATTTATTTCTGATAGCATGCTGTATATTACTGCTGATTTTGCAAGGTCACTGAATATGGCTACTGTTATTCACGCAACTACGGTTCCCACGACCCCGCCTCCTCTCTATTCCCGTCAAGTTTCCCGTCAAGATGATACCATCTATGATGGTGGTGCATTAGATTCGGATTACGATGATTTTGATACTGGGTCAGCTAAATGGTACGATGACACGGATATTTTTGGAGCTGGTGTGGATGATGAGATCCCAAGCGAGAGCGACACGGAGACGAGTGATGAACTGCCACTAGATGCACCTCAAACTGGCGATTCACTGAGCTCTACACCTGCGGCAAGCGCAGCTTCTACAACAAACCGTCGCGGGGGACAGCGACCTCCACGAAGTAAAGGGGATGCCGAACGCTGGAAGGACATCATTGACAATTGGCGCACCGTAGAAGGGCCTGATTTGTCAAATCTAATAGATACAAAGTTCGCTACAACTTCTTGAGACGAACGTCTATTCTGTGGGGACCATTCAAACTAACCGACTTCATCGCTCAGTTGCAAGCCCAGCTACTACAAGTAGGGTCGGTCGAATGAGCAGACACGGTAAGGAAGGTGCTTATTCTGCCGGTTGCTCAAATTGCTAACTATTACTGTATGTGTCCAAATATGTACTCACCTAGACCAGTTACACCATTGCATGGCGACGTTCCACCGTCCACCCACCAGCTTAAGATGGACGACGAGTGGGTGGAGGTGAATGGAATTCGAAAGCGGCGTCAACGGCAGTGCAAGGTCTGTACTATACGGAAAACAAGCAGTACACAGCGGCAGGTGACGCGATTCTACTGTCCCGGTTGCAGTAAAGGCTCCAAACGGTACGTTGCCATGCTCTATTGCTCTTACTACTGGTATTTAACACGTATAATGCAGTGTCTACTTGTGTGACAAGGTGCGCCAAAGCACATGACCCTAGTATCAACCAGACTTGCCTCTCCATTTGGTACCAACTCTGGCGCAATGGAAGCGAGCGCCCACAGCCGCGCCACGGCCGCGGTATCCATCTGAGGGCCCCACCAAAAAAGCGGACAGAAGGACAGGGGGGTCGTGAAGAGGAGAAGGACGGCGGGGACGAGGAGGAGGCCGCAGGGCTCGGCAATGAGGGAAGTGATGGTGGTGAAGATTTTGATAGTGATCAGACCGAGACAACGGAAACTGGGGGTGACGACGCGGTAGAGAGAGAGCACCAAGAGTAGGAATCCGTGAAGCTGCGTGAGTAATAGTCCAAATGACTTGCTTTTAGCAAACAGATGCAATACACAAATTTGCTTTCGTAGCCGTTCTGCACGTGACTCCGTCAAAAACGATTCCGCGTATGGGCTTTACGGAATCTGCTCGCCATGCTGAATATAAAGCATGTGGGTCCATAATACGTATGATTGCAGGATCTTGTACAAATGTACAGACACCGATCTTTTTTCTATATAAATTTTACGTTAAGACTTTTTTTAACATGCTTGATATCAAGCATGTTAAAAATAGTCTGTGCATTCAAGATTTGCTCTCGTAACGGGGGGGGGGTTAAAAGTAATATTTATTACTATTAGAATAGTTTGCAGTTCTCGTAAAACTCAAATCCATGTTTCGTCGTTCACAGAGTGACGTATCAAATTCATTAGGCACCCGATTTAACTACATATACAGTAACCGTGCTGACCTCTCATCATACGCACTCTCGACCGATGCTTGTCTGGCTTGCGTTATCGTGTAAATGACTCCGCCGACCAAGGCTTTAAGCGGGAGTGCATCTCCACCTTCGATCTGGATTTCTGCGCCTACGTAGTGCATTTATTTGCGGACTTCAAGCCCGCTCCTGTATATAGCGAGAAGAGAAGCTTGGATCGCGCTACAACTTGCAGCGCAAGCTGTCCTTGTTCCAGACGGAGATTTGATGTGCAGGTGCTGAGACTTGCGTTCATATGTCAAATCAGATTAGCTCCGTGTCTGTGCAGCGCTACGTTTGATGATCTTTGAGTAGGGCTCCTCCCAATCGAAGCGTCATTCCTCAAGCTCCTGCGTCGCGCGCACATCGAACCCTCCATGCGCGCTCTAACCGGACTTTACCTGTCCGCGGCCTGCTGCCTATTCGGCCAAACACTCGCTTGGGATCAACAACCCGACGGCTACGAGGTGATCGACGGTCCCGATGGCCCCGAGTCCGTGGACGCATGGCGTCGTAACTGGACCGCCTGGAAGAAAATGGAGCTGATCACCAACCGGTACAACCCGAACGACTCGTTCAACGGGTACAACATCTAGCAAACTCAATGGACGCAGCAGAATTCCGTGCAGACGTTTCTTATGATGAACGACCGCTCCATCTACGATCGCGAGACCCAGCAATACACGGTGGACAAGTACGTGGATGAGATGCAGAGTCGTGTTGGCCCCATTGACAGTGTGTTGATCTGGCCTACATACTCGAACATCGGTGTGGACAACCGGAGCCAATGGGATCTCCTACGAGACCTTCCCGGTGGAGTCGAGGGCGTCAAGGGCGTCATCTCTGACTTCCATCGTCGAGGTGTCCGTGTGATCATCCCGTACAATCCATGGGATATTGGAACTCGTGACGAGTCTGGACTGGAAGAAATGGTACGCATGTACAACGCCGACATCACGACCCTAACGGAAGTAGTGGGTAATGGAACATTGCACCCCATTTTTTTTTCCTTACCGTAATTTACCACCAAGAGACCACCTGATAGCGAAAGCAACGTCTTTTCGACCGACAACATTCAAACTATATGTTTAAAACAATAGATAGTTGTTTATTATCTTCTCTTAGCCACCAAGAAATCAGTCAGCGCCGCCAACTATGCTTTAGATTGCAAGCTTTGAGTTCTGCGATATGTTTAGATAGGAACTTGTCGAAGCGTAGTTGCCACACTGGATGGCTATGAGTTCACACTTGATAACTATGAGTTCTCACGCTTTGCTAAGTACTTGGAGATAGATCTCTCCTTACGGTGCAATTCGACATGAGCAGCGCATGCACCATACGATCGGAATCGCTTGTTGCATCGTGGAGCGGGACACAGCAGATCAACTTCATCTTCTGACGACGAACCCGAATCCTGGTTCAAGACCATTTCCAACTCAGGTGCGCGTATCTTGAAACCGGGAAGCACATCACCACCGTCAAGATCTCTCCACGCACTGTTGTTAGAGCGTTGTACGCCTCCATCGTTGTCGAGATAGTACTCATACATCAGCTGAACGTCTGGGCGTGGGTCGATCAGCCAACCCAACTGGACGCCGTGCTGGAAATAATCATTTCGCATCTTTCCATCAAGAGCGCTAAGTTTAGAGCCTCGACCAGAGAGCTCATCAATCTCAACAACAAAGGTGGGGACATAGGGATCGCCACGATACGTCCACATCTGTTCACGAGTCAAATTCCTGTCATCATCTCGCGGTGTGTATGCCACGTCGGGCATTCTCACGTTGGGCTTTCCGAGACGCTGCCCCAGAATGAACGCCCCTTGCGAGGTTGTCACTCTGCCTCCTACTCCAGACCACTTTGCCCATTCTCCGAGGAGTTCTGCAATCTTGGCCGCCACCTTCATATTGCCATACACGACCATTCGATAGGGACAGAAGCGGCCTTCGTCGATGAAGAACGCCGGCTGCTCGCCAAAAACGGGGTTCACCAAAGGACCGAGCTTCTTCGCGTGATTATTTTACTGCTTCAGCTCCACTCCAGGATAGTCCTTGACGTAGCACAAAGTCGTCTTCGTTTCCAAATCGCGCACGAGTCGCGTAAGGACGTCTTCGTGAGGTTTTTGCTTGTCCTCCATCGCTGCTCTTTCTCACTGGTTGCTTTGCTGACCGAGAAATTCCACGATGGGGTCCACACTTTTTAAGGTCGGTAGTCTCGGACTTTCGGGTGATTGAAGGAGGCTGACAAAAAAGTGGAGCCAAGGCCTCATTGCAGAGAGCAAGCGACAAGCTTGCGGCAAAGGATGCCGGAGTTGTTTGAAAAGCGTGGCATACTGTTCGCCGTAGGACCGCAGGGGTGCAAGCGATATGTAGATTAGTAATAAGCTTCGAAGTAGGCATAACAAGTAATGAATGCGGATCTTTACCTTCTATTATAATATTTTATAACTGATAAATATAAAGTTAGTAATATACAAAGATGACGTACTCACCTGAGCAATACGAACTTGACAAAGAGCGAATCCAAGCCGCATACAAGCGGTACTATCTAAAAACAAGTCAAACGCGACTGGCTAAGCAGCGATAATATGATGAGAAGAATCGCGAAGAAATTCGTGCTCGTAAGAAGAAGAATTACTTAAATAAATCCGAACTTAACCAAAGCGAACTTAGCTGATTATTTATATTTTTTCTCAGAAATAAAGTCAGCCCTAATATAAAGTCGATCCTGATACAAGATCCGATAATTATAAAGTCGATTCTCACGAGATTAATATAGACGAAGATATATAGGCAATATGTTTGCATACGAACTCGCAGGATTAAAGAGATTTAAATATCCAAGCTGTCAAGTGGGGTAGCAGCTACAGGGTTAAGGTTCGAGGTAGAACTGGTAAGATGGTATATATTAGCAACATCTCACGTTCAGTCAGCAAGAAATTGGTGGCTAAGCAGTACAATTTTTCAGTTGAAACCCTTGAGAAGCATATGCCGCCTGACTATAAGGCTGATCACAAGTACCGTGTTTAATCTGGGAATCACACCTATATGAGCGTATCGATGCAACTGATTTCTACGATAAGCTCGAGAACGTTCTTTCGACCCAGCAAGTGCTTTTAAGGTAAATATTGATTTTGGGTACGAGCTTGTGAGTAAGACCGATCCTGATGATACTCGCTACTTCTATCCGAATCTCGCTAGCACTTACGTGCTCATTAAGCCTGTCGCTATCAGCAGCAAGGCTGATATTCAAAAGAAGGTGTTTTCGGATAGTCGGTCTAATAATGGAGCTGGTCGACAAGCTGAACTACCCCAGCTCTGGATATAAGCTAAAAGCAATCACTGCATTCAAGATTTTCGTCTACCATCGCGACCATGCTCTTGGAGATAGCGAATCTGTAATTCCTAATGTTATTCGCTGAAATAAGCATGTAATCATCTCCCCCAAGGCTAACAACAAGATGCGTCTCCCACTGCATCGCCTCTCACACATTCCAGATGCACCGAGAATGACATGCTCTTCTCTAACACCATGGGGGCACAGCGAGTAATTTTCATATTTACTGTTGCTGTACCGGATTAAGTATACGCTGAGTCTATTTAGAAGCTTCAAGCCTATTGACCTACTACAGCTCGATGAGGTCGAGGCCTGCTTACAACCCGGTATTAACGTATATATCATGGATGTAGCTACCGGAAATGTTGAAAGCATTCGTAGGTCGAGCAATAGGTATGAAGCTAAGGATATTCTATCACACGAGAATCACGCTCTCTACACCAAGAACATCGATATGCTTCAGTCTAAGTATCCGTGCCCCAAGTGTGAAATGATTTTCGTGAGTGGTGAAAGACTTAAAAATCACAAGAACAACCAGTGTGTGCTTGTGAATATTAAGATCTTCCCAACCAAGCCAACTATATACAAACCGGCTCAGAATACGATGCGATCGCTGCTTACGAAGTATTCCGTCAAGAATGCTGACCATTACATCGATCACTTCAGCGTTTATGACTTTGAGGCCATTCTTAAACCTACCGCGGCTCAACACGGGGCGGATAGTGTGTTTACGAACGAACACATTCATGTGTCGGTATCAGTAGTTGATAGCTTAACCGAGGGGGTGCGCTGCTTTGTAAATGACGACCCCAGGATTTTGCTTATGAAAATGTTCAAATATGTATCGGTGAAGATCCAACAGTACAATGTCGATAGTATAAGTCGCTTCTGCAGAAAATCATCAATGCACATAGTCTGACAGGTATGGAAGTCCCATGCGGTAATTCTGATAAAAAGTACAAGATGACTGATGTGGAGAGCTGGATTAGGGAGGGAAGTATGATAAATTCTTCCACTTCCATATCAGTCTTGGTTTTGGTAAGCAAAGGTCTGATTATGGGAAACTGAAACAGCAACTTGACCTGGTACCAGTATTCGGCTTCAATTCTGGTCGATACGACATTAACTTGATTAACAAGGATTTGTTCTCCGTAATTGGTATCGACAACCAAAATTCTGTCATCAGAACCCCCAGCTACATGTGCATTGCTACAGCGGACATGAAAATGATTGATATCACTAACTATGTACCAGCTGGTACCAGCTACAAAAAGAATCTTACAACATATCTCGGTGGCTGCAAATGCGATGACAAAATTAGATGTGCCCGTGGTCATGGTAGGGGTATTTTCCCTTACGAGTACATCACCGCGTTCAATGTACTAAACCAGACGGCTATCCCGCCTATGTCAGCTTTTGATAGCAAGCTCCGCGAAACAAGCATCGCCAGCGATGACTACGAACGAGTGAAATTCGTGTAGGATTACTACGAGATGAAATCGATCAAAGTCCTACTGATCTGGTACAATAATCTCGACGTAGTCTCTTTCACCAAAGCTATCAAGGCTCAGCGAGGGCTATTTAAGCGCTTCGATATCAAGGCTTAGCGAAAGCTATTTAAGCACTTTGATCTGGATGTGTTTGCAGATGGAGTGTCTCTACCTGGTATTTCAGAGAAGGACATGTATCCGACCTGCTTCTATAATCTCCATTATCCGGATAAGAAACCTGCTAACGCATTCCAATTTCCAGCTAAGCGCATGTCTGGCTACAAGAGTCAGGATGCTAAGGCAAAACGAAATTTCGGTATGACACTCGAGCACGTGAATACATTGCTGCAAAAGCAAAAGTATCTGTGTGATCTATGCAACTGTCAGCTGATTGCTGATACCGCTTCAGCGGATCGTATCAACATTAATGTTGGCCACATCGACGGTAATATCTTGGTCAGCTGCGTTAAGTGCAACACCGCTCGAAAAGACATGTCGCTTAAGAGGTTTCGGTTTAAGAAGTTGCTTGAGTTCAACTCGGATAGACTGGTATACGCGATCGACAAGGAGGAGAAGGATATCTACTCTAAGACGAAGGCCAACATTGCTGGAGGTCCATCTATTATCTTCAATCGCTACGCTAAGCGTAATGAAACGAAGATTCGCGGTGGTAAGGTCTGTAAGAAAGTTATCGGATACGATGCTAACGCTCTATACCTATGGGCCCTTGGTAATGAGATGCCATGTGGTCGATTGACTACGGTTGAAGCGTATGATGGTATCATCGATGACGTCAAAGCAACCAAGGTATTCGGCTTTCTTTAGTGTGATATTCGAGCACCAGAACACCTCACCCAGTACTTTGGTGAGATGACTCCAATTTTTAAGAATGTACTGATCGACTGTACGAATGAGAGCGTCATTGGTAAGCACATGTTCGATCACAATGAGGCGCGCAAGCAATCCCGAGCAAAACCAGCTCGCAAGTTGATTGGTAGCTAATTTGGTGAAAGATTCTCATCTACACTCCGTTGCTCAAGGGGTACCTTTCTCATGGTATGAAGATAACCAAGACTTACTGTTTTGTCAAGGCCAGCTCTCACAAGGCTTTTGCCCCCTTTATGGAGGCTGTATCAAATGCTCGACGAGAGGGCTATGTTGACAAGTCGAAGGCGATGATTGCTGCGATGATGAAACTGGTAGGCAACAGTGCATCTGGATCTGGAATGGACATGAGCAAGCACAAATAGGTTAAGTATGAGTCGATCGACAAAGATATTAAGAACAGGATCGAACCCTTTACGTTCCATGGTCTCGAGGAGCTTAATGATGCGTGTGAAATCACGACGAAGAAGCATCGACTCAATAACAAGAACCCAATCCATTTGTCTATTGCTATCTATCAGCTCGCTAAGCAACGCATCCTTTAGTTTTACTATGACTGCATAGATCTCTACTTCGATCGCTCTGACTTCCAGTATCAGGAGATGGACACTAATTCCGCTTATATCGCTTTCAGCTGCGAATCCGTTTCAAGCCTGTATCAATCCTGGGCTACGATCCCATTTTAAGGAGCACAAATACGAGCTGTTCCCACGCGACTACAACACTGAGGTAGCTTAGTCTGATCGCCGTACGCCTGGTTTGTTCAAAGATGAATGGCCAGGTGATGATATGGTATCACTATCGAGTAAGAACAATATTTGCTATCTATCCGACGAATCTTACAAGGTAAAACTTTCAGCGAAGGATATTCGGCAGGGAAGTGGTCGAAACAATGGTGTTCTTAATCCTGACGGGTTTGAGACTGTCGTACGGGATCGCATCACGCTACAAGGTACAAACAAGGGGTTCAGACTATCGAAAGAAACCAAGTCTATTATCACCTACACTCAAAACAAAACAACGCTCAACTACTACTATGACAAACGTCGAGTACTTGATGATTGTGACATGGTCACACAGCACCTTGCGCTAGATGAAGTTAGCTTCCGAGAGTATACAAACGCTCAGTGAACGGCAGTTCACAGGTCCCCTCTTTATCAAAAGGGAGCGAAGTGACCTATTTAAGGTAGAATGTAAAGTGAGTATATTTTATTGGTAGATAAAGCTTGGGTTTAGTACAAACTACAAGTCATCTATAGAAATGTAATGTCATCAACCAATGGTTGGCTTTGGACGACTTTGGCACCTTGTACCAAATATCCCGAAGTATGACGTGTCATACTTCTGAGGTGTGACGTGTCACAGTTCATCTAACCAGGGGTATACTTAGAGCTACGTACCCCGCTACATCCTCCCCCACTTAGGTTCGGTTTACCGACCAATCAGAATGAAGAAGTGTTCGTCACAAACTTTCATTCTCAAAGTCGAAAACCATCGACTTGGCCGCGCAAGCGCGGCAGGGGCTCACTTCACAGCTAAAGCCTCGAGCAGCAGTCTGTGCGCTCCTTTTCTTGGTCTCCACTTCGACCGTTACTATGCCCCGTGACACTGCGAAGGGCGTTGCGACGACACGCTCCAAGGCTGCTGCCGGAAAGGCGCAAGCCAAGAGCACTAAGCCTCGCGGCAAAGGTTCGACACTTTAAGCGGCTACTCAGGTGGCCTCCGAGGCGATTGGTTCCTCGGGTGAAGCGCCTGTGAGCAAGCGAGCAAGCAAGCGCCGCAGCCCGTCGCCCTCGGCCTCTCCAGACAATCGTCCGAACCCTCGGTTCGTTGAACGTGAGCTCGACTCTGGCAGTGAGGACGAAGCCGAGTCCAAAAGCCCGCACAATAATCCTGCGAGCTCTTCAGGAGGGCACAGCCCAGTGTCCAGCGAGCACAAGGACGACAGCGTGCAGTCGCTCGCTAGTGATCAAGGTGATCACAGTCCCAGGACGTCTGTGCGCTCTAAGAGTCCGGCCGTCACGGCTAAGGGCACTCCAAAAGTTGGTGATGATGAGGAAGAGAAATCTCGCAAACGCCTCTGGCGTCCCGAGGGTCTTGCGCATGCTAAGACCTCTAAAGCCGAAGACACCAAGCCTTCTAAGAAGTGTACGGCCTCTAAGTCTCCACTCCGCGAGGAGAAGGAGACTCGGTACTCCCCTCGGGGCCTTTTCGACTCCTCGGATGAAGAGGACGAGAAGGAGAATGAAGAGGAGGAGGAGGGTGCTATCGGTAAGCCCCGGGAGATCACAAATGACTTCGATTAGCGGCAGGAGGCCTTCCAATCGGCCCAGCTTGTGCGGGTTCGGTGGTGGCACCCGTCTGCCAGGGAGCTGCCATCAACTCGAAAGGGTATTGGCCTCTCGAGGAGAGCACTGCGGCTGACATCTTCCTAGAGCTTCTCGTCGCTCCTCGTGGGTGGCCACACTTCTAGGGGCATTTACGAACGTACCCTCGTTCGGAAGGAGCAGTTGTTCGTTAACAACTTGGAGGCTGCTCGATGTGCCGCAAGAAGCACACACCGAGCAGCCTCCAAGTTGTCAACGAACAGCTGTTCCTTGTCGCAAGAAGTTTGAGAACCGGGGTGGTCTCTATCCTTTTTGGGGATAGCCCTATGTTCTGCCCGAGAGCTGTTCCACCTTCTTGTGAGGACATGTTCTGGGCTTGGGTGGAGTCTCTCAAGTACTCACTCACGAAGTTACGGGAAATCCATGAAGATCAGCTGCTGTCCCGCATCCTGGTCCAGCGTGATCTTCGTGCTCGGTTTGACCACATGTTGAGCAAGCGCATGCTGCCAAGGGGCATCCTGAAGCGCGCGCCTTTTAGCGCTCATGATAAGCGCGGGTACGGAGTGTCTTTAACGTCCGTACCCCGTTCGGGCAAGAAGCCCCGGACTACTTATGAAGCTGCCGCCGCCTCTGTCCCCAGATTGCGACATACTTCGGGCAGTCAATCAGGAGCCGTTCGATCGGCTCCCACGATTTCTCGGAGTGGGCATAACCCCTCCACTGCATGAGGAGCTGTCGCTTACCGCGACACTGTCGCTCCGGGAGGACCCGCTCCACGTGAAAGTGGACTTCTTTATTCCGGTCAAGCAGGGGCGGAGGTGCCCTCGTACGAGTACGGGTACTCGGCGCCTCCCGAACGCCACTCTCGTCCGAGTCCTTCTCCTGTGGGTCCGACACAGGGCCCTGAGGATGACCGCCTCCGTCAACGAGTTCTAGTGCTTGAGATCGCACTTGGCCTTGGGACTGGCGGTGATGCAGCCGCCCAGGCCGGGAATCAGGGCTAGCTCGCTCGTCATGCGAGTCCGCTGGACCTGTTGGAGAGTGAGGTCGCGAGCCTGCATCTGCGGGTGGATCGCTGGGCCTCTTCTTCCAATCTGGACGAGGCCTTCTGCATGATCCGACAGATCGAGGCTCTGCTGCCACGCCCGGAGCCGCCTTCGACGCACTCCCAGACGTACGCGTATGGTGCGTACCCGGCGTACCCAGCTTACTTGGCGTATGGATCCGGGGTCCGTTCGTACGGAGCCCCTCCTGCGTACGGGCTTTACCGCAGCTTTGCCGTCCAGACCTAGGCTTGGGCGCCCACTCCGACGCCCTCGTCGACGTCTGTGACCGGCCCTCGCTTCGAGGAGCCGGGCCAAGGTGGGTCTGCAAGCCAGCAACACGCTGTGGATCAAAGTATCGCTTAAGACGTCCAACATAGAACGTCGGGTGCGTCGTCATTGACTTTAACAGGTTGATGGTGTACGACGCACCACGTCTGGGCAGGACAGCAAATGGTCCGATGAAGCGGTGCTTCAGCTTGTTGCTGCCGACAGAGCTGACATGGTCAAGAGGTAGGCTCCTCGTGTCTAGTAACACTAAGTCCCCCATCTTAAATATACTTAAGTTTCCTCTTCCATGTTTGTCTGAGTACTCCTTTTGTCCATCCTGATCCGCTGCCATGGCATCGCGGACCCTGCCGACAATGCTCAGCTTGGTATCCTTAAAGGATTCCACTTGTTTCCACAGCGAAACTGGTCTCACATCCGAGACCTGGGAGGCAAGGGCTTTCCGAGCCTCTCCCCCACTTAGAATAGAGGCGTCAGTGTCACCTCGAAGAGTGAGAGGCACTCTGAGGCGACGGGAGCCGTTCAAGTAGAGCGGCGTGAACCCCGTGGACGCGTGCACTGCGTTGTTGGGCCCAAACTCAACAACTGGAAGCTGCGTCGACCACGTACGTGGTGCTGCCGGGCACACACTGTGCAGGGTGTCCGCGAGAACTTGATTGACGCGCTCTGTCTGGCCGTCTGTCTGCGGATGGTCCGCAGTGGACATCTGCCGACGAGTTCCCAGTAAAGGAAACAGCGTTTTCCAAAACGCAGCCGTGAACCGCGGGTCTCGGTCGGAGCCAATCGTCTCCGGGAGACCGTGATAGCGGAACACGCCATCGACGAGCAACCGTGCGATTTGTTCGCCCGTAACAGTAACGGGAATCGGTGCAAGATGTACCATCTTCTCAGCCGACAAACGAACACCAGGATTCCGGTGTTGCTGTGTCCGTCGGCAGGAAGCCCAAAGATGAAGTCAAGACTCATCGACTTCCAATAGTCAGCCGGTACGGGCAGGCTCTGTAGTGGAGCCGAAGAGTGCCCTGCGGGTTTGACCCGCTGACATGATCTACGCGTCTTCACGTATCGGGCGACCCACTTGTACATGTGGGTCCACCAGAAGGCCTGAGATACCGACATAAAGGTCTTCTCGCGGCCCAAGTGGCTGCTGGAGGGCGAATCGTCCGCCTCCGCGAGGATATCAAACTTCAGATCCTCGGCGTTGGGTACGACCACCCCTGGATGTTCATTAGGCTCCAACCGGTAATAGAGGAAGCCATCCTTTAACTCATATCGGTGGAGCCGTGAGCGCTGTCACGACGAGAGCCAGTCGGACTTCACGCTCGTTCCTGGCGTGAGGAACTTGACGATAGGCGCGACAGCCTCATCGTCCCGATACGCCATGCATATCCGTCCATATAGATCCGTTGTCACCCGTGTGATGTGGGCTAACTCGTAGTCAGGACGCCGCGTCCGCAAGCACGTTGAGCTTGCACGGCTTGTATTCGACGAGGAAGTTGTACTTCTCGAAGAAGGACAGCCACCGCGCTATCCTTTGGGAGCGTTGAGGCGGGTTAGTCAAGGACACGTGGTCTATGTAGACCACGGGAGCCCAGAAGTGGAACACAAAACTTTACAAGAGCATATTGCATTACCAGGAGCTCCTTGTCGCGATCAGGGTAGTTCCGTTCGGCGGCTTTGAGCTGCCTGGACTGGAACGAGATGACTCGTTCATGCCCAGCCGTGTCGGCCTGCATCAATGCACTCCCGATGACGTAGTCGAAGGCCTCGTAGACGACGCTAAACGGCTTCGTCTCATCCGCCAGGACAGGGGCCTCTTGGAGAATGGGCTTGATGGTGTCAAAGGCATCCTGGTGCTATTGCTCCCAGTGCCAGTCGACGTCCTTCTGAAGGAGGCCCAACAAGGGCTTAGCAAAGCCCACGTACCCCGCACTGCACTTATGAAGGTAGTTGGCCAAGCCCAACCACTTTAAAAGATTATTCTTGGATCGAGGGGTTGGCCATGCTGCTATGGCCTTGACCTTGTCTGGGTCAGCCCGAACGCCCACGTTGCTTACGAAGCAGCCGAGAACTTTAATCTCTGGTGATGCGAAAACGCACTTGTCGATGTTGGCGTAAAGCTGGTTTGCTCGCATTATATTTAACACTCGACGAAGGTGTCCTAAATGCACCTCCATGGCCGTATTTCCTCCCTAAGTACGGCTATGGACGAATATGTCGTCGAAGTACGTCTGTACGAAGGTACGCAAAGGGCGGAGCAATTGCGTCACCAGGCGATTGAACGTCGCCGGGGCGTTAGACAAGCCCTGCGGCATGACGAGGCACTCCCAAATCATGCCGCTTGGAGTGCTCACAGCAGTGAGCGGGATGTCACTTTCTCGCATCAGAATCTGGTAGTATCCGTCTACCAAATCCAGCGCACTGTACAGTACGCTCCCGGCCATGTTGTTTAACAACATAATCTTACGTGGGATTGGTATTTGAGCCGGCACCGCTGCGCTGTTCAGCTTGTTATAAGCGTGAGCTAGATGCCACTTTCCGTTCAGCTTCCGAGCGTTGAAAGTTGGCATCGAGTGCGGGGATTTCGACTCCCGCACTATGCCTGCCTTCGCTTTCGCGGCGAAGAATGCATCAATGACCTCGCACTGTTCGCGAGGGAAAGGCCATTGCCTCGTGACACAATACTTTGTGCCAGGCACGAGATCAATCCCATGCCGTACGCCTCGATC
>NW_003303552.1:81199-88229 GCF_000142945.1 Phytophthora infestans T30-4 | reverse complement strand
CGGGTTCTTAAGGATCTCAGAACCCAAGCTCGTCTGACGCTGCTTGTTTAGGTCTTCCAGGACGTTCTCGTTTAAGACAGAGGAGGCGTTCAGCTTCTCCCGAGTGGTCTTAGGTCTAATGAGCACCATCTCGGCAACATTTCCAGCCTTGAGGTTGGCCAGGAAGGCCTCGACCGTCATCTCCTCGAGGTTCAGTATCTCTGCAACCTCTGGCCACGGGTTAAGTGGACACCAGATGCCTTGACGGGTAGACCGGTCTCACCATCGAAGATGTGATAGCACTCTTCCACCGGCCTTGTCGGAGGAGCCCGGGCCCTGGACTCCGAGTCACTTGAAGCGACGTCGTCGTCGGCGGCGACTGTGACGCGGTGCTTTGCTACCCACGTCTGGGAAGGTCGGCGCTCCGACATCCGAGGCACTCGTAGCCTCGTGTGGTACTGTGGTACCCACACAGGAAGCGTGTCCGGAGCCTTTCCTCTTCGGTTAAGGTCTGGGCGACCGCGTGTGGCACTATGTTACCCACACAGGAAGCGTATCCGACGTCTTACTCTTCAGTTAAGGTCAGGGCGATCGTGTGTTGAACTCTGTTACCCACCTTGAACGCACTATTGTCAGTGTTCGTGACAGCTGCAGCTGTCTGCGGAACTAAGTTACCCGCTTGTAGGCCTAAGTTATCCACTTGGCCAGCGCCTTCTCTGGGCGCTGCCGCCATCAAAAACATCCTCGGAGTCGTCATATACGTCGACGACTCCCAAGCCTGGCCGGATGCTTTGGTACCCTGGAAACCCTTGCGGGCGCCCCGGGCCAGCATTGTTGGCCTTCATCTTAGAGTAGGTATCCTTCTCCTCCTTGTCGATCGCGTATACCAGTCTATCCGAGTTGAACTCAAGCAACTTCTTAAACCGAAACCTCTTAAGCGACATGTCTTTTCGAGCGGTGTTGCACTTAACGCAGCTGACCAAGATATTACCGTCGATGTGGCCAACATTAATGTTGATACGATCCGCTGAAGCGGTATCAGCAGTCAGCTGACAGTTGCATAGATCACACAGATACTTTTGCTTTTGCAGCAATGTATTCACGTGCTCGAGTGTCATACCGAAATTTCGTTTTGCCTTAGCATCCTAACTCTTGTAGCCAGACATGCGCTTAGCTGGAAATTGGAATGCGTTAGCAGGTTTCTTATCCGGATAATGGAGATTATTGAAGCAGGTCTGATACATGTCCTTCTCTGAAATACCAGGTAGAGACACTCCATCTGCAAACACATCCAGATCAAAGTGCTTAAATAGCTTTCGCTAAGCCTTGATATCGAAGCGCTTAAATAGCCCTCGCTGAGCCTTGATAGCTTTGGTGAAAGAGACTACGTCGAGATTATTGTACCAGATCAGTAGGACTTTGATCGATTTCATCTCGTAGTAATCCCACACGAATTTCACTCGTTCGTAGTCATCGCTGGCGATGCTTGTTTCCGCGGAGCTTGCTATCAAAAGCTGACATAGGCGGCATAGCGTCTGTTAGTACATCGACGCGGTGATGTACTCGTAAGAAATACTCTACATGACACGGCCATCTAATTTGTCATCGCATTGCAGCCACCGAGATATTGTTGTTAAGATCCTTTTTGTAGCTGGTAACAGCTGGTACATAGTTAGTGATATCAATCATTTTCATGTCCGCTGTAGCAATGCACATGTAGCTGGGGGTTCTGATGACAGAATTTTGGTTGTCGATACCAATTACGGAGAACAAATCCTTGTTAATCAAGTTAATGTCGTATCGACCAGAATTGAAGCCGAATACTGGTACCAGGTCAAGTTGCTGTTTCAGTTTCCCATAATCAGACCTTTGCTTACCAAAACCAAGACTGATATGGAAGTGGAAGAATTTATCATACTTCCCTCCCTAATCCAGCTCTCCACATCAGTCATCTTGTACTTTTTATCAGAATTACCGCATGGGACTTCCATACCTGTCAGACTATGTGCATTGATGATTTTCTGCAGAAGCGACTTATACTATCGACATTGTACTGTTGGATCTTCACCGATACATCACCAATGTATTTGAACATTTTCATAAGCAAAATCCTGGGGTCGTCATTTACAAAGCAACGCACCCCCTCGGTTAAGCTATCAACTACTGATACCGACACATGAATGTGTTCGTTCGTAAACACACTATCCGCCCCGTGTTGAGCCGCGGTAGGTTTAAGAATGGCCTCAAAGTCATAAACGCTGAAGTGATCGATGTAATGGTCAGCATTCTTGACGGAATACTTCGTAAGCAGCGATCGCATCGTATTCTGAGCCGGTTTGTATATAGTTGGCTTGGTTGGGAAGATCTTAATATTCACAAGCACACACTGGTTGTTCTTGTGATTTTTAAGTCTTTCACCACTCACGAAAATCATTTCACACTTGGGGCACGGATACTTAGACTGAAGCATATCGATGTTCTTGGTGTAGAGAGCGTGATTCTCGTGTGATAGAATATCCTTAGCTTCATACCTATTGCTCGACCTACGAATGCTTTCAACATTTCCGGTAGCTACATCCATGATATATACGTTAATACCGGGTTGTAAGCAGGCCTCGACCTCATCGAGCTGTAGTAGGTCAATAGGCTTGAAGCTTCTAAATAGACTCAGCGTATACTTAATCCCCTTAAAATAGCAGTAGCGCTTGAATGCATCCTTCACCTGAGCCTGGATTCTGCGAGGATTCTTCTTGGTGCTCTGGAATGTGTGACAGGCGATGCAGTGGGAGACGCACTTGTTGTTAGCCTTGGGGGAGATGATTACATGCTTATTTCAGCGAATAACATTAGGAATTACAGATTCGCTATCTCCAAGAGCATGGTCGCGATGGTAGACGAAAATCTTGAATGCAGTGATTGCTTTTAGCTTATATCCAGAGCTGGGGTAGTTCAGCTTGTCGACCAGCTCCATTATTAGACCGACTATCCGAAAACACCTTCTTTTGAATATCAGCCTTGCTGCTGATAGCGACAGGCTTAATGAGCACGTAAGTGCTAGCGAGATTCGGATAGAAGTAGCGAGTATCATCAGGATCGGTCTTACTCACAAGCTCGTACCCAAAATCAATATTTACCTTAAAAGCACTTGCTGGGTCGAAAGAACGTTCTCGAGCTTATCGTAGAAATCAGTTGCATCGATACGCTCATATAGGTGTGATTCCCAGATTAAACACGGTACTTGTGATCAGCCTTATAGTCAGGCGGCATATGCTTCTCAAGGGTTTCAACTGAAAAATTGTACTGCTTAGCCACCAATTTCTTGCTGACTGAACGTGAGATGTTGCTAATATATACCATCTTACCAGTTCTACCTCGAACCTTAACCCTGTAGCTGCTACCCCACTTGACAGCTTGGATATTTAAATCTCTTTAATCCTGCGAGTTCGTATGCAAACATATTGCCTATATATCTTCGTCTATATTAATCTCGTGAGAATCGACTTTATAATTATCGGATCTTGTATCAGGATCGACTTTATAAAAGGGCTGACTTTATATCTGAGAAAAAGTATCAATAATCAGCTAAGTTCGCTTTGGTTAAGCTCGGATTTATTTAAGTAATTCTTCTCTCTTACGAGCACGAATTTCTTCGCGATTCTTCTCATCATATTATCGCTGCTTAGCCAGTCGCGTTTGACTTGTTTTTAGATAGTACCGCTTGTATGCGGCTTGGATTCGCTCTTTGTCAAGTTCGTATTGCTCAGGTGAGTACGTCATCTTTGTATATTACTAACTTTATATTTATCAGTTATAAAATATTATAATAGAAGGTAAAGATCCGCATTCATTACTTGTTATGCCTACTTCGAAGCTTATTACTAATCTACATATCGCTTGCACCCCTGCGGTCTTACGGCGAACAGTATGCCACGCTTTTCAAACAACTCCGGCATCCTTTGCCGCAAGCTTGTCGCTTGCTCTCTGCAATGAGGCCTTGGCTCCACTTTTTTGTCAGCCTCCTTCAATCACCCGAAAGTCCGAGACTACCGACCTTAAAAAGTGTGGACCCCATCGTGGAATTTCTCGGTCAGCAAAGCAACCAGTGAGAAAGAGCAGCGATGGAGGACAAGCAAAAACCTCACGAAGACGTCCTTACGCGACTCGTGCGCGACTTGGAAACGAAGACGACTTTGTGCTACGTCAAGGACTATCCTGGAGTGGAGCTGGAGCAGCTAAATAATCACGCGAAGAAGCTTCATCCTTTGGTGAACCCCGTTTTTGGCGAGCAGCCGGCGTTCTTCATCGACGAAGGCCGCTTCTGTCCCTATCGAATGGTCGTGTATGGCAATATGAAGGTGGCGGCCAAGATCGCAGAACTCCTCGGAGAATGGGCAAAGTGGTCTGGAGTAGGAGGCAGAGTGACAACCTCGCAAGGAGCGTTCATTCTAGGGCAGCGTCTCGGAAAGCCCAACGTGAGAATCAGGGGTGCTCATAATGTAATTATTAAAACAATTAATTGAGATTTTTTAATTTAATTATTAATTGGTAGTACAAAATTTAAGTTTAAAAGTTTCCCCAGTTTTTACAGTAGCACACACAGTAAAAATATTTTTTTTACTGTGCTACTCACCTCAAGCCTTGACAACCAGTAGTTTTAAAGCCGAGAAGGAAGCTAACAATACCCGGAAATGAAACCCCGACTGTCTCCAACCGCCGCAATCGTCAATTATCCTGCACTCGAATCCGGTCTGGTCAAGCAAGATCCAGCGAGGTCAATCTCTCACGCCGCCTAAGCGAGCTGCCTGTGCGGCGTTTCGTGTCACCAGCAGCCCTGATGAAGATCAAGCTGAAGAGAGCCCTGAAGGTCCGTCATTTGCAGCTCAAGCTCAAGAGGCTCAAGACAACGAAGCGGAGTGCGTATGTCGACGTCGGGTACGTACCGCCTACATCGAATGAGTGCGAGAGACTTTTTTCACGTGCAAAGATTATATTTAGTGACGTGAGGAAGAGTATGGATCGCGTCACTCTGGAGACGCTAGTCTTCCTGCACTGCAACCGTTCACTGTGGAGTGTGTACACTGTAGAAGAAGTTCGAGCTACAATCCGCCGCAATTCTGGCAATTCTGGCAATTAACTCAATAATTCATTCTTGATGTTTTCAGGCCAAGATTAATCTAACATTTTAATTTTCACAGCCCTGGTGAGAATGCCCGACGTGGCATACACACCGCGAGATGATGACAGGAATTTGACTCGTGAACAGATGTGGACGTATCGTGGCGATCCCTATGTCCCCACCTTTGTTGTTGAGATTGATGAGCTCTCTGGTCGGGGCTCTAAACTTAGCGCTCTTGATGGAAAGATGCGAAATGAATATTTCCAGCACGGCGTCCAGTTGGGTTGGCTGATCGACCCACGCCCAGACCTTCAGCGGATGTATGAGTACTATCTTGACGACAATGGAGACGTACAATGCTCTGACAACAGTGCCGTGGAGAGATCTTGACGGGGGTTGATGTGCTTCCTGGTTTCAAAGATGCGCGCACCTGTGTTGGAAATGGTCTTGGACCCAGGATTCGGGTTCGTCGTCAGAAGATGAAGTTGATCTGCTGTGTCCCCTTACCCAAGATGCAACAAGCGATCCCGTTCGTATGGTGCATTCGCTGCTCATGCCGAATGGCACCGTGAGGAGAGATCTATCTCGAAGTACTTAGCCAAGCGTGAGAACTTATAGTTATCCAGTGTGAACTCATAGCCATCCAGTGTGGCAACTACACTTCGACAAGTTCCTATCTAACCATATCGCAGGACTCAAAGCTTGCGATCTAAAGCATAGTTGGCGGCGCTGACTGATTTCTTATTCCTGATTGGTGGCTAAGAGAAGATAATAAAAAGCTATCTATTGTTTTAAAAATATAGTTTGAATGTTGTCGGTCGAGCGAGTCTAAAGCTAAGGTTACCCTAATATCCAAAAGACGTTGCTTTCGCTCTCAGGTGGTCTCTTGGTAGTAAATTAGGGTAAGGAAAAAACAAACTGCGGTGCAATGTTCCATTACCCACTACTTCCGTTAGTGTCGTGATGTCGGCGTTGTACATGCGTACCATTTCTCACAGTCCAGACTCGTTACGATTTCCAATATCCCATGGATTGTACGGGATGATCACACGGACACCTCGACGATGGAAGTCAGAGATGACGCCCTTGACGCCCTCGCCTCCACCGGGAAGGTCTCGTAGGCGATCCCATTGGTTCCGGTTGTCCACACCGATGTTCGGGTATACAGGCCAGATCAACACACTGTCAATGGGGCCAACACGACTCTGCATCTCATCCACGTACTTGTCCACCGTGTATTGCTGGGTCTCTCGATCGTAGATGAAGCGGTCGTTCATCTTAAGAAACGTCTACACGAAATTCTGCTGCGTCCATTGAGTTTGCTGGATGTTGTACACGTTGCACGAGTCGTTCGGGCTGTACCGGTTGGTGATCATCTCCATTTTCTTCCAGGCGGTCCAGTCACGACGCCATGCGGCCACGGACTCGGAGCCATCGAAACCGTCGATCACCTCGTAGCCGTCGGGTTGTTGATTCCAAGCGAGTGCTTGGCCGAAGAGGCAGCAGGCCGCGGACAGGTAAAGTCCGGTTAGAGCACGCATGGAGGGTTCGATGTGCGCGCGACGCAGGAACTTGGGGAATGACGTTTCGATTGCGAGGGGCCCTACTCCAAGATCGTCAAACGTAGCTCTGCACAGCCACGAAGTCAATCGAATTTGACATATTGAACGCAAGTCTCAGCCCTCGCACATCAAATCTCCGTCTGGAACAAGGAGAGCTTGCGCTGCAAGTTGTAGCGTGTTCCAAGCTTCTCTCCCCGCTATATACAGGAGCGGGCTTGAAGTCCGCAAATAAAGCACTACGTAGCGCAGAAATCCATATCGAAGGTGGAGATGCAGCCCCGCTTGAAGCCTTCGTCGTCAGAGACATCGCCGCTGAGAGAGATCCTGGCATGAGACGGCACGCCGCATAGACCCCAAGGAAGGGAACGTCGGG